>NC_091579.1:24528901-24536401 GCF_042767895.1 Penaeus vannamei
ATTTTACAAGTACATATAGAGCTATAATGAACATATATTACAAAAGATTAGTATGAACATTTTATTTGATTGTTCAAATACGATTTCATGACATTAAAGCAAGTGAGATCATGTCTTTATTTCAACGCTGTTTTGCGATAGTGATGCCCATTTTACACTGGATTTAAGAGTGTTTTTTTCCTCTCACATGTTAAATGACTGAAATCCATACGATTTGACGGATGACATTCCTAGATTAAAAGCCTAACAGACAATAAAGAGGAAAAGAGACTGAAGCTGAACTGGAGTCTTGCGGCGGAACTGTATAGTCCCTCCGCGTCGTACGAGTTCCCGTTTTCTATGTCGTCGTCATCGACCTTGGTCTGCGCCATCTTTGCTCTCTCCAGTTTTTCCTTCTCAAGGTCGTCGAACCTCGAGCCGCCGCCGGGGTGGATGGGCATCAGTTCCTTGGGCAGCCCGTAGACGGCGACGGGGTCGAATTTGCTCTTGTTCTTGCCCTCCGTGACGGGCATCACAACGGGCTCCTGAATTCCTTCGACGTCGGCGGCGGTCGGCTCGGCCAGCGTGGCGACGTCGTCCGTCACATGCTGGTGGCGGTGCACCTCCTCCTCCCTGTCGCGAGGGCGCGCTTCTTCCTCCGTCAGGCTGTGCAGACTCCCTTCGTCCTTCCCAGGCAAGGGATGAGGTTCCTCGGAGCCGTGCACAGGCCCTTCTGTGCGGTTGGAATCGAGTGTCGCGAGCTGGAGGTCGTCCTCCACCCAGGTCGCGTTCCCCTCCGCCGCCGGGTGAGGGGGGTCCTCGGCGGGGGGCGGCATCGGCACCTCCTGGGGCGTGGGGACGGAGCCCCGGGAGGCGTCGCTGTCGTTTCTGAACTTCTTCGGGTACACTTCGTCGGCCTTTTCGCTTGGACGGAAGCGAGCCTGAGAAAGGGGGAAAGAATAATATTTTATACCACAAAAATCTCCATTATCTTATTAAACCTGTCAGTAGGTTATATTCCCCAATATAATATTCTTATTAACTACTTTATCTTAAGCAAAAATTGATCTTTTATTTTTTTGTTTTATTTATTTAGTACCTTTTCACAGTCAATGCTTATAATCAAAGGAAGATTTGAAATGTTAATGATGATAATAATAATGAAATCCGCTGCCGTAGACAAAATATATTGATCGATATGCCATCTTTATACATCCATGTGGAATAAACATTAATTGTAATTCAAGACCTGAAATGGACCCCAACAATTATTTAGAAAAGTTAGGCCTGAAATAGAGGGTTTGCTGTCCCGTTTTCTGTAATATTTCTCCACTGGACTCCGAGAAGCAGGACCGAAACCGCCTCAGTTGATAAACTTATTGCTTATCTATGACTTACGCCGTAGATAAGGCGAGGTCGGGACACATATATTTGACAGAGTGGCTAACATATAAACGAGGAGACTGAGGCATATTTCATAACCGGGAGTCAAATGCATGTAACCAACGCGCATATCTACGTTACGGAAATGGATGTGATGACAGTCAAGAGGCTATATATCTCATCATGGAATGTATGAGAAACTGGGTTATCTCCGTGATTCATGGCTGGTGAGGGTCCGGAATGAAGGTCTGGGATCTTGAATGAACATTTGGAATGAAGACCTGGAGTGAAGAACAGGAATGAAGACCTAAAGTGAACATTTGGAATGAAGAACAGGAACGAAGACCTTAAATGAACATTTGGAATGAAGACCTGGAGTGGAGAACAGGAATGAACAACCGGAATGGACGCCAGAAACGATCCCCCGAAATGAACAACCAAACTGAATATCCAAGACGTAAACCCAAAAGATCAACCACAACTTAGGGAATTCAAACCCACGAATGAACACCCAGAATAAGCAACTACAATGAACACCCAAAATGAACCCCCAAGAGAACCCCAACCACAACCGAAGGAAATTCCAACCCACGTTTTTACCTGCTCAATGGGACGAGGATGAGGGACCCCATCGAGGTGAAGACGGGGTACCTCCTCCTCCACCGCCGTCTGTTCCTCGAGCAAGTGAGGATCTCGAGGACGAGTCTCCAAGGACGACATCTGCTCCGCCTCCACTTGCTCCTCGGCCTCCACTGTCGTCACCAACACCATGACCTGTTGGCGGAGGGAAAGAGGTGAGAGAGTGTGAGGGATTTCTGTTAGAGTGAGGGGTGGGGGTAGAGGGAAGGTGGAGGTTTGAGGGGGGGGGGGGATAATGTGTGTGTTCTTGCTCTTTAGGTCTTTGTTTTGTTTTTGTTTTTATCTTTCTTTTCTTTTCTTTCTTTTCTCTCTCTTTCTCTCTAATCTCACTTTTTCTCTCTATTTCTCTAATTTTCTCTCCTTTTCCCTCTCCCTCTTTCTCTATCTTTGTACTCTCTTTCTACTATCTCTCTCTCTCTCTCTCTTTGTATTCTCTTTCCACTATATCTCTCTCTATCTATCTATCTATCTCTATCTCTCTCTCTCTCTCTCTTGCTCTCTCTCTCTCTCTCTCTCTCTCTCTCTCTCTCTCTCTCTCTCTCTCTCTCTCTCTCTCTCTCTCTCTCTCTCTCTCTCTCTTGGTCTCTTTCTCTCTCTGCTCTCTCTCTCTCTCTCTTGCTCTCTCTCTCTCTCTCTGGCTCTCTCTCTCTTTCGTTCTCTCTCTTTCTCTCTCTCTCTCTCTCTCTCTCTCTCTCTCTCTCTCTCTCTCTCTCTCTCTCTCTCTCTCTCTCTCTCTCTCTCTCCTTCCTCTTCCTTTCTCCCTTCTTTCTTTCTTTCTTCTCTCTCTCCTTCCTCTCTCTCTCCTTCCTCTTTCTCTCCTTCCTCTCTCTCTCCTTCCTCTTCTCTCTCCTTCCTCTCTCTCTCCTTCCTCTCTCTCTCCTTCCCTCTCTCCCTCTCTCTCTCCTTTCCTCTCTCTCTCTTCCTTCCTTCCTCTCTCTTCCTTCCTCTCTCTCCTTCCTCTCTCTCCCCTTTCTCTCTCTTTCACTTTCTCTCCCTCTCTTTCTCTCTCTCTCTCCCTCCCCCTCTCTCTCTCTCCCCCCCCCCCTCTCTCTCTCTCTCTCTCTCTCTCTCTCTCTCTCTCTCTCTCTCTCTCTCTCTCTCTCTCTCTCTCTCTCTCTCTCTCTCTCTCTCTCTCTCTCGCTCTCCCACTCTTTCTATCTACCTATTCATCTATCTTTCTACATATCTATCTATCCATCTCTCGTTGCAGAATCTACCTGCCCAAAGATAAAGAAACAAAGATGAAAGACCCTCAAGTATGAAAAACGCAGCAAAATACACAGTAAAAACGCCTCTATCTGCTCGTACGATACAGCGAGGTGGCACAAGAGGCCACAGTCAATAACAGAGACTAATATTAAAAGCGTGAACAACAGACAGTGTGTGTTGTGAGGGGGAGGAGGCAATAGTGAATGAAAAAATCTTGACCCGGTGAAAGATGACGATGATAATGATAATAATAATAGTAATGATAATGATGATAATAATAATAATGATGATGATGATGATGATGATGATGATGATGATGATGATGACGATAATGATAATAATAATAATGATAATAATAATAATGATAATAATAATAATAATGATAATAATAATAATAATGATAATAATAATAATAATGATAATAATAATAATAATGATAATGATAATAATAATGATAATAATAATGATAATAATAATAATAATAATAATGATAATAATAACAATAGTAATAATCATAATGATAATGATAATAATAACAATGATAATAATGATAAAGAAAATGAAGAAAAAACACAATAAAAAACAAGTATCGTATAATGAGTTTTGATTATAGATAAGAAGAAGAAGAAGAAGAAAGGAATTGTCGAATAAGAATTGGAATTCGCCCCAGATTCTCCCCCCAACCCCCCACCCCCCAACCCACCCCCCACCCACCCACACACACCCTATCCCACACTTCGTCCTTAACCTACTAACATCTTTTCCTCACTTAGACTGAATTGTATTCGTCTAGAAACGTGGGAATCTTTGGAATAAAACAAAGGGGCAGTGGTCTTGAAAGAGAAAGAGAGTTAAAGAGAGACAGAAAGACAACAGAAACAGAGAGAAAGAGAGAGAGAGAACAGACTACAATTGAGAGAGAGAGAGAGAGAGAGAGAGAGAGCAGGCACAGAGAGAAAGAGAGGGAGACAGAGGGTGAGACAACAGAGACAGAGAGAAAGAGAGAGAGAGAGAGAGACAGCTAGATAGCAAGAGAGAGGACTATCAAAAACAGAAAGAGACAGCTTACACACAGAGACTGAGAGACAGATTTCAGACAGAGAGACCTCCCACCCCGACGAAATTCCTCACCGCCAAAACCAACTGATCCGCTAATCATAATGGCTCGCCCCCCCCCACCCCGACCCCGACCCCCCCTACCCCCACCCCCAACCCTTAAAAAAAAAAAAAAAAAAAAAAAAAAAAAAAAAAAAAAAAGGCCGCATTATCAGCGTGGACGAAGAGGCTCCCGAACCGTGCTTTAATGACAGCCAAGGCTTCCGCATCTTCGGGAAAAAGAAAAATGGAAAAAAAGGAAAAAGGAAAAAGAAAAGGAAAAGATCGTCTTTGAGTTCTGTTGGTCTGCGGGCGAGATATTAAGAGCTCGGGAGGAAAACGTGAAGGGGGAGGAAGGAAGGAATGATAAAAATGGGGAGAAGGAAGGAGTGATAAAGATGGGGAGAAGAAGGAAGGAATGATAAAGATGGGGAGAAGAAGGGAAGAGGGATAAAGATGGGGAGAAGAAGAAAAGAGTGATAAAAAAGGGAGAGAAAAAGAGTGATAAATATGGGGAGAAGAAAGAAGGGAAGGATAAAGATGGAGAGGACAAGGGAGGAGGATAAAAATGAGGAGGAAGTTCGGAAGGAGTGATAAAGATGGGGAGAAGAAGGAAGGAATGATAAAGATGGGGAGAAGAAGGGAAGAGGGATAAAGATGGGGAGAAGAAGGAAGGAGGGATGAAGATGGGGAGAAGGAATGAGGGATAAAGATTGGATGAAGAAGGAAGGAAGGATAAAGATGGGAAAATGGAAGGAGTGCTAATTATGGGGTCAAGAAGGAAGAAGGGATAAAGAAGGGGAGAAGAAGAAGAAAGAGTGACAAAAAAGGGAGAGAAAAAGAGTGGTAAAGATGGCGAGAAGAAGGAAAGAACGATAAAGATGGGGAGAAAAAGGAAGGAATGATAAAGATGGGGAGAAGAAGGGAAGAGAGATAAAGAAATATAGATGGAGGGCAAGGGAGAAATGAAGATGTGAAGAAGAACGGAGGAGGGATAAAGATAGGAGATGGAGGGAGGGCAAATAAAGACGAGAAGAAGGTAGGAGGGATAAAGAATGGGATTTGGAGAATAGCGATATGAAAAAGGAAGGAGGAATGATAAAGATGGGGAGACGACGGAAGGAGGAATAAAGATGGGGAGAAGAAGGGAGGATCGGTAAAGATGGGGTGAAGAAGGGAGGAATAAAGACGGGGAGAAGAAGTAAGAGGGATAAAAACGGGAAGAAGAAAGGAGGGAATAAAGATGGGAAGAAAAACAAACGGAAAGGAATGAGAATAGGGAAAATACCAGAAAATTTTACAGAATGTATTGAGGCGAAATTAAAAGAAATAAAAGCGAATGAAATAATGTGAAAAAAACTGTAATAACAGAATATAAAGAAGAACGATAAAGATGAAGAAAGCGATAATAAAATAATAAACGCGATGATTGCAAAAAAGAGGAAAATAAATGATGTGAAAAGAGGAGGAGAGAATGATGCTGGAAAGGAAGAAATTTGGGAAGACGAAAAGGGGAGAAAGGAGAGAGGGAGATAAACGGAAGAGAAGAGAAAAGAAGAGCAGCTAGCGGTTTTTTGATAAACAGAAAGGAAATGAGAGAGACAGAGATTCGGAAGAGGAAATGGAAGACAGAGAGAAAAAGAAAGATTAAGAGGAAGGAGAGGGTTAAAATGGTGGATGAAGGAGAAATAGAATAGAAATGAGAGAGAGAGATAAAAGGGAACGACAGAAAGATCCAGAGATTGCATTCAGACGGAAAAATGGAAGAGAAAGTGTGAGAGAGAGAGAGAGAGAAAGAGAGAGAGAGAGAGAGAGAGGGAGAGACCGAGAAACAGAAACAGAGAGAGAGACAGAGACAAACAAACACAAACACACACACAAGAAAAAAAACATAATTCATAAAAAAAGAACAACAAAGAAAAAGAGAGAAAAAAAATAAAAGCTTTAAGCCAAGAATGGAGAAGACTTTCCCGCAAGCCTCGACTCCATGGCTGAATCTGTCTTAATAATTCATTACCACAACACAAGCCAGTGGTGGAAGTGTAGGCTAGTGAAGAGGAATAGCCCTTGGAAATGAGGACAAAACGCCGTTAAGAGGAATGAGGCGAAGAGGAGGAAGGGATATGAGATAACGGAGGGTGGACACTGTGCCTGGAACAACAGGAATCAGCTGTTTTATGAAGATGAATATTATGGGTGGTAGTAAGCGTGTGTGTGTGTGTGTACGTGTGCGTGTTCTTCTTCTTCTTCTTCTTCTTCTTCTTCTTCTTCTTCTTCTTCTTCGTCTTTACTTTCTTTCTTGCTCTCTTTATTTTTATTTCTTTTTGCATAGTTCTATTATTTTTGTGGGAAATATCCATCGATATGTCTATCGATCAATCTATTTATATGTCTGTGTGCCTGTATATTTACCTATCTATCTATTTTTCTATCTATCTATCTATTTTTCTTTCTTTCTATCTATCTATCTATTTTTCTATCTATCTACCTATGTTTCTTTCTATCTATTTTCTATCTATCTATCTATCTAGTTTCCTTTCTATCTATCTACCTATTTTTCTTTCTTTCTATCTATTTTCTATCTATCTATCTATCTAGTTTTCTTTCTATCTATCTATCAATTTTCTATCTATCTATCTACCTAATTTTCTATCTATCTATCTATCTATCCATTTTTCTATCTATCTATCTGTATAATTTCCTTTCTATCTATCTATCTATCTATTTTTTCTTTATTTCTATCTATCTATCTATCAACCAACCTCTCTACACTTATCCAAATGAACGCTATTTTTATTTACCTTCTTCTCTCCTTCCAGTTCGATTTAAATATTTCACCGATGAAAGTCTCCACGCACATCAAACCTCTTTAAAGGTCCTTTGATCGAACCCTTTAATATATCAATACACGTAATCTACATCAATAGCAAGATCATCAAACGTTTTCTTGGTTTGCAATACCTGCATTCGTCCTTTGCAACAGGGAATGTGTATTAGTCGAATTTGTGGTGCAATGCGGTGCGGTTTTGAGTTTTGATGGAATATATATACAGAGCAAAGAAAGGGAAAATATTGTTAACAGAGGGGAAAAAAGGGGAAGAAGGAAAAGGTAAAAGAGGTTATGGGGAAGGTTTTTAGTGTATGCTATGAGGGTGCTTAGGGTAAGGGGAGAAGAAGGGGAGGAGGGAGGAGGGA
>NC_091579.1:24569075-24571575 GCF_042767895.1 Penaeus vannamei
TTTTCCTGCCCACAAACACTCCCTCTTCCACAGACACATACTCTGTGGCTTCCCTCTCCATGCTCCATACGCCTTCCTTTCACCTCGACACAACCGGGACCCTTCCCCTTGGCTCCTCCCCCTCCCCTCCCCTTGTACCCGTAGCTCCTTCCCCTCCCCTTCCTTCTTCCCCCTCCCCTTTTCCCCTTAGCTCCTCCCCCTCCCCTCCCCCTTTTCCCCTTAGCTCCTCCCCCTCTCCTCCCCTTTTACCTTTAGCTCCTCCCCCTCACCTCCCCTCTTCCCCCGCCCATTTTCCCATTCGCTCTTCCCCCTCCCCTCCCCTTTTTCCCTTAGCTCCTCCCCCTTCCCTTCCCCTTTTCCCCTTAACTTCTCCCCTCCCCTCCCCTTTTTCCCTTAGCTCCTCCCCTTCTCCCCTTAGCCCCTCCCCTTCCCTCCCCTTCTCCTCTTAGCTCCTCCCACTCCTCTCCCCCTCCCCTCCCCTCCTCCCTTCCCTTCCCCCCTCACCCCCCCTACCCCTCCCTCCTTCCCTCCTCCCCCTCTCCCCCAGTGGCTTCCCGCCCCGCGTGGCATGGATCCAGAGACCCATTTCGAGGCCGGGAGTTCTTAACTGTTTCTTGGATCCACTTTAGTCATCTTAACGGCTGAGGGATCACGCTGGACGGATTCGTTGCGAAGGAAGAAAAGAAAAGGAACGCCCCCTTTAAACTTTCTCTCCGCGGTTCGGCTCTCTCGTGCGCGTATGTATATTCGTCGGGTTTCTGTTTTTCCTTCATTATCTTTTTTTTCCTCTTTTTGCGGGGGTGGGGGGGATGAGGGTCTTTTTTCTTGGTCTCTGTTCCTGCCTGGTATTTTCTGTCTTTCTTGCGTGTTTGCTGGTTCTTTCCTTTCTTTTCTTTTCTTTCTTAGTTTTTTTTTCTCTTTCTCTCTATCTATCTTTATCTCCACTTCTACCTCCCTCCCTCCCTCCTTCCTTCCATCATTCCCTCTTCCAACTTTTTTCCCCTCAATTTCTTTCCCTTTCCCTTCTCTCCCCCCCTCTCTATTCTATCTTTATTAATCTCTCTCTATTCGCCCCAAGCCCACACAGCCTAGTCTCTCCGGCACTGGGGAAGGAGTGAGACCAGACGATAAGATGCACTGCAGATAAGTTGCACACTCATCCATCAAGAATTGGGACGGGTGTGGGGGTGGGGGGAGGGTTCCCATTTTCTTTTAGCTTGACGTCTGTTGGGGGGAGTGGGAGGGTGCAAGTTTCCGTTTTCTTTTTATCGGATTCTCTTATAAGAAAAATGCACTGACATGCTGTTGCTAGGGTAATGTCTATGGTAAGATAGTGGTTAATGTAAGTTCAATTTGTGATTTTTGTGAGGGAAAAGTTGGGATATTTGATTTTCATTTTTTTGTATCTTTTCATTGATTGCACACTGTAATGGTAGACTAAAAAAAAATGATAATAATGATTTGTAGCATGGTTGAAAGCTGAAAGTAACTGGATTTTTGCTCTAATTGGGTTTTGAAACGACTGGCGTGGATGTTTTGCCTACTTGTACACGGGCATCATTAGAACCGTTATGCAAACTGAACAACTAATATTACAGTCATTCCATCATTGTTTTACGGTTTAATGATCCTCAAAATACAAAAGAACACAGGCGTAAGGGAAATCAAACGAATGTAAACCATATTACAATATTTTTCCCTATTATCGTATTATCACTAACAACCACAGATTCCAATAACACTGACGATTCTAACATGTCATTCACAAAGAAAACGGGAACATCCACTCTCGAAGGGATGACTTAAATACTTCAAGAAACATCCCGAAGTGACTTAATTGTTTACCTGGGTACTTGTCGCATCCGAGATTTGAACTGAAGGCGACGAAGAGGAAAAAAAATAAAATTGCATTACCAGCCTTAGAATCTTCTGGAAGGTAGATTCCCTGAGCTTCAAACGTCCCGATAAGACTTCCGGTTTACCTGTCAAGATGACGTCACGATATGCAAATTTGGAAAGTGAATATAAGATCAAGTTGGCGATACTCTCCTTCCCGCGCCTACTTTTCACCGTGAATCTAAAGCATTTACTATAGAAAAAAAAAAACTAATTCTAGTTACATTTTAGGACATTCGCTTTTCGTAGAGTTCTGTTGCAAAGGAGAAACTGCAACGGTACTCTCCATGCTCAATTGCAGGGACGTTGCCAACCAAATGGGAAACGAAAGGAACGGGAAAAAATGAAGAAAAAATGGAAGTATGATAGCTGGTGCGTAACGCGAACTCGCTGAATTAAAATGGATTTCTACTTGGATCTTGGCTTTAAAAGGGAGAGTCAAAAAGGAAAAATGGCATCGCGCTCAGGTTTTCTCTTTATATCTATGAAATATTCGCACACACACGTGCATGTATAGGCATACATACACACACATGTATAGACACACATGTATAGACACACATATATGCACATAAAGACACACATGTATACACACATATAAGCA
>NC_091579.1:24609075-24611575 GCF_042767895.1 Penaeus vannamei
TCATCTCCCCACACCTCATCTCCCCACACCTCATCTCCCCACACCTCATCTCCCCATCCGCACCTCCCCACACCTCATCTCCCCACACCTCATCTCCCACACCTCATCTCCCCACACCTCATCTCTCCCCACACCTCATCTCCCCACACCTCATCTCCCTACCTCATCTCTCCCATCTCGCATCTCCCACAGCCTTCACCCCAAACACTCTCATCTCTCTCATCTCTCTCTCATCTCTCTCTCATCTCTCTCTCATCTCTCTCCACACCTCATCTCCCCACATCTCATCTCCCCACACCTCATCTCCCCACACCTCATGCTCCCCACACCTCATCCCCCCACACCTCATCTCCTCCACACCTCATCTCACAGCCTTCACCCCAAACACCTCATCTCTCCCACACTCTCATCTCCCCACATTCTCTCATCTCTCCCATTCTCTCACACCTCATCTCCCCATCCACCTCCTCCCCCTCATCTCCTCCACACCTCATCTCCCTCACCTCATCTCCCCCACACCTCATCCTCCCCACACCTCATCTCCCCACACCCTCCCACACCTCATCTCCCTCACACCTCATCTCCCCCTCATCTCCCTTCCTCTCATCTCCCCACTCCTCATTTCCCACACCTCATCTCCCCACAGCCTTCCTTCCAGCACCTCATCTCCCCACCTCATCTCCCCATCCATCTCCCCACCTTCTCATCTCCCCACACCTCATCTCCCCACACCTCATCTCCCCACACCTCATCTCCCCACACCTCATCCTCCCACACCTCATCTCCCCACACCTCATCTCCCACACCTCATCTCCCATCCGCATCTCCCCACACCTCATCTCCCCACACCTCATCTCCCCACAGCTCTTCACCCCAAATACCTCATCTCCCCACACCTCATCTCCCCACACCTCATCTCCCCACCTCATCTCCCCCACACCTCATCTCCCCACACCTCATCCTCCCCACACCTCATCTCCCCACACCTCATCCTCCCCACAGCCTTCACCCCAAACACCTCATCTCCCCACACCTCATCTCCCCACACCTCATCTCCCCACACCTCATCTCCCCATACCTCATCCTCCCCACAGCCTTCATCTCCCCACACCTCATCTCCCCACACCTCATCTCCCCACACCTCATCTCCCCACACCTCATCTCCCCACACCTCATCTCCCACACCTCATCTCCCCACACCTCATCTCCCCACACCTCATCTCCCCACACCTCATCTCCCCACACCTCATCTCCCACACCTCATCTCCCCACACCTCATCTCCCCACACCTCATCTCCCCACACCTCATCTCCCCACAGCCTCATCTCCCCACACCTCATCTCCCCCTCATTTCCCCATCCGCACCTCCCCACAGCCTTCACCTCCCCACACCTCATCTCCCCACACCTCATCTCCCCACACCTCATCTCCCCACACCTCATCTCCCCATCCGCACCTCCCCACACCTCATCCTCCCCACACCTCATCCTCCCCATCCGCACCTCCCCATCAGGATATTGTCAGTTATTGCCCTAGGAAATTGGACCTCGAAACGACATCGTGGCGGACACTCAATTACCGAACGAGCGAAGCCGTTTTGCATATGGGATTCTCTCCCTCTTGCGTGGGTGAGGTGTGTGTGTGGGGGGGGGGGGGGCGGTGGGAGGTGTGTGTGTGGGAGGGTTGGCGGTGAGAGGGGGGGCGGTGGGAGGGGGAGGGGGAGAGGGGGAAGGGTTGTGGGTACTCTCCCTCTTGCGTGGGTGAGGTGTGGTTGGGTGAGGGCTGGGGTGAGGTGTGTGTGTGGGGGGCGGTGGGAGGGTTGGGAGGGGGGAGAGGGGGAAGGGTTGTGGGTACTCTCCCTCTAATCGGGGTGGGGGTGAGGTGTGTTGGGAGATGGGTGAGGGTGTGTGGGGTGGGTGAGGGGGGAAGGGTACTCTTCCTCTTGCGTGGGTGAGGTGTGTGTGTGGGGGGATGGGAGGGGGAAGGTTGTGGTACTCTCCTCTTGCGTGGGTGAGGTGTGTGTGTGGGGGGTGGGGGGGGGGGAGGGGGAAGGGTTGTGGGTACTCTCCCTCTAAGCGTGGGGCGGGGGTGGGTGGGTGAGGGGCGGGGGGGTGAGGTGTGTGTGTGGGTGGGTGGGAGAGGGGGAAGGGGTGTAGGGAGTCTCTCTCTAAGCGTCGGGCGGGGGGGGGTGGGGGGTATGATGTGTGTGGGGGGAGGTTGGTATTCTCCCTCTATGCGTGGGGTGGGGTGGGGGCACTGTCCCTCTAGCGTGGGGTGGGGGGTTGGGGGTGGGGGTACTGTCCCTCTAGCGTGGGGTAGGGGGTTGGGGGTGGGGGGTACTGTCCCTCTAGCGTGGGGTGTGGGTGGTGGGTGGTGGATACTCTCCTCTAGCTGGGGGCGGGGGGTGGGGGTACTTTCTCCCTCTTGCGTGGGGTTGGGGGTGGGGGTACTTTCTCCTCTAGCATGGGGTGGGGGGTGGGGATACTTTCTCCCTCTTGCG
>NC_091579.1:24621575-24626575 GCF_042767895.1 Penaeus vannamei
TGATGTTTGTTTTTTATGGTTTGGTTAAGTTTGTTCTTTATTTTTGAGTGGAGGGGAGGGGGAGGGATTGTGTGGTGCGTGTGTGTATTTGTTTGTGTGAGTGTGTGTGTGTGTCGTGTGTGAGAGAGAGTGTGTGTGAGGGGTATTTGTTTTTTTCCCTCTCTCTCTCTCTCTCTCTCTCTCTCTCTCTCTCTCTCTCTCTCTCTCTCTCTCTTTCTCTCTCTCTCTCTCTCTCTCTCTCTCTCTCCCTCTCTCTCTCCCTCCCTCTTTCTCTCTCTCTCTTTCTCTCTCTTTCTCTTTCTTTCTTTCTTATCTCTCTCTCTCTTTCTTTCTTATCTCTCTCTCTCTCTCTTTCTTTCTTATCTCTCTCTCTCTCTCTCACTCACCCTCACTCTCTCTCTTTCTTTCTTTCTTATCTCTCTCTCTCTCTTTCTCTCTCTCTCTCACTCACTCTCACTCTCTCTCTCACTCTCACTCTCACTCTCACTCTCACTCTCACTCTCACTCTCACTCTCACTCTCACTCTCACTCTCACTCTCACTCTCACTCTCACTCTTTATCTATCTATCTATCTATCTATCTATCTATCTATCTATCTATCTATCTATCTCCTCCTCTTCTTCTTCTGCTACTTCTTCCATTTCTTTTATCCAATTCCTCCTTACACTTCCACCGAGTCTATAAACTCACACACACACGCAGCCAGAAAACCCAAAGGAATACAGGATTCGACGCCACAAACAAAGGCAAGAGTGAGATCCACTTCCCTTAGAAGGCGTAAAGTCACCGAGGAAAAAAAAAAAAAAAAGAAAATCAAAAAAAAGGAAAAAAGGAAAAAGAAACGACTTTTCTCCAACGAAAATAACAATTAGCCGTTTTCCAGGCACAGCAGTGACAAACAAGTCGCCAAGTACTCTATTAAACACGGCCGTCGTCCATAAACTCAACTTTGTGGGAGAAAGGACACCATATGTTAGAAATAAAAATGTCGGGACAGTCTTGGCGCGGTGTCAAAGGAAAGGAAAGGAGAGGAGAGAGAGAGATGGGAGATAAAGAGAAGGGAGAAAGATTGTGAAATGTGGATAGGAATGAGGGAAAACAAGTGAACGGGTATTTAAGGAAGAGGAGAGGAGAGAGAAATAGTGAGAAAGAGAGAGAGATGGGAGATAAAGGGAAGGGAGAAAGATTGTGAAATGTGGATAGGAATGAGGGAAAACAAGTGAACGGGTATTTAAGGAAGAGGAGAGGAGAGACAAATAGTGAGAAAGAGAGAGAGATGGGAGATAAAGAGAAGGGAGAAAGATTGTGAAATGTGGATAGGAATGAGGGAAACCAAGTGAGCGGGTATTTAAGGAAGAGGAGAGGGAGAGAGAGATAGTGAGAAAGAGAGAGAGAGATGGGAGATAAAAGGAAGGGAGAAAGATTGTGAAATGTGGATAGGAATAAGGGAAAACAAGTGAAAGGGTGAAATTTAAGGAAAAGGAGAGAGAGAGCGTGTGTGAGAATGAGATTTAAGGAAAAGGAGAGAGAGAGAGAGTGAGAAAGCGAAAGAAAGAGAGAGAGAGATTGGAGACGAGAAGGGAGAAAGATTGTGAAAAGGGTATAGGAATGAGGGAAAAGAAGTGTAAGGGTGAGATTTAAGGAAGAGGAGAGAGAGAGAGTGTATGTGTGTGTGTGTGAGAGAGAGACAGAGATAGAGAGAGGGAGGGAGAGATAGGAGATAAAGAGAAGGGAGAAAGATTGTGAAATGGGGAATAGGAATGAGGGAAAGCATGTGAAAGGGTGAGATGTAAGGAAGAGGAGATAGAGAGAGAGAGGGAGGGAGAGAAGGAAGAAAGATCGTGCAATGGGGAATAGGAATCAGGGAAAACTAGTGAAAGGGTGAGATGTAAGGAAGAAGAGAGAAGGGAGAAAGATTAGGAAATGGAGAATAGGGAGGAGGGAAAACGCGTGAAAGGGTAAGATGGGAGAAGAGAAAGACTGATAATGAAACTGGAGATAGGGAAGAAGAGAAAAATGGGATTATAAGAAGTAAAGAAAAGATGAACAGAGAGAGAGAGAGAAGATTCTGACAGAAAAATAAGATGAAAGAAAGAAATGGAACATGTTGACAGACGAGAATAAAATAGAGAGAAAGACAGAGATTGAGGTGAGGTGATGAACAAAGAGATAGAGATAATGATAAGAGAGGACAGTGTTGAGAGAGGAAAAGGTGATCGGAAAGATAGGGAGAGAGAGAAAAATTACAATTGATCCAAAGATAGAGAGAGAAGAGATGGAGAAAGGAGGGAGAACAATAACAAAATATCAACCGAAAAAAAAATTAAGAGAGAGAAAGCAAAAAATAAATAAATAAATAAACCATTGTTCAAATTACTTATAAAACAAACAAAAAATAAAGGAAGAGACACTTCAACATTTGAGATTAACAGCAAGAACAGAAGGGATTTGGCCCTTAGACCGAAAAAAAAACTAAAAAGAGAGAAAGAGAGAGTGAGAGATTAGAGAGAAAGAGAGAGTGAGAGATTAGAGAGAATGAGAGATTAGAGAGAAAGAGAGAGTGAGAGATTAGAGAGAAAGTGAGAGTGAGAGATTAGAGAGAGTGAGAGATTAGAGAGAAATAGAGAATGAGAGATTAGAGAGAAAGAGAGAGTGAGAGATTAGAGAGAAAGTGAGAGTGAGACATTAGAGAGAGTGAGAGAGAGAGAGAGAGAGAGAGAGAGAGAGAGAGAGAGAGAGAGAGAGAGAGAGAGAGAGAGAGGGAGGGAGGGAGGGAGGGAGGGAGAGAGAAATAGTGAAATAGAGAAAAAGTCAGAAAAGAGAGAGAGAGAGAGAGAGAGAGAGAGAGAGAGAAAGAGAGAGAGAGAGAGAGAGAGATAGAGATTCAAAAAAAGAAAAAAAAAAGAAAAAAAAAACACGAATCGGCCTAAAGCTAATGACGCGACCAAAACACGTTGCCAACACCAGGCATTTCCTCTATTCTCCTCCTTCTCATCTTTCCTGTTTCCTTCTTCTGACCTTTTTTTTCTTTCTTTTTTCTTTTTCTTTTTTTCTGTTGCTATGTTTTTTCTTTTTGATTTTTTTCTTTTTCCTTATACTTTCTTTTTCTTCTACTTCTTCTCTTCTTTCTTTTTTCTTATACTTTCTTTTTCTTCTGTTTCTTCTTCTTCTCTTTCTTTTTCTTTATACTTTATTTTTCTTGTTTCTTCTTTTCTTTCTTTCTTCGTATACTTTATTTTTCTTCTGCTTCTATTTTTCTGTACTTTCTTTTTTCTTTTTCTTATTCTTTCTTTTTCCTTATGCTGTCTTTTCTTCTGTTTTTCTTCTCTTCCTCTCTTCCCTTATATTTTCTTTATCTTCTTCATTTCTCTCACTTGTTTTCTTTTTTCTTTCTTATCTACCCTTCCTCTTTCCCTCTATCCCTTTTCCTCCTCTCTCTCTCTTTCCCCTTTTCCAAGGCTTAATCCCCGTCTCCCTTATTCCACCCTTTCTTTCCCCTCTCTCTTTCCCCTTTTCCGAGGCTTATCCCCCTCTCCCTTATTCCACCCATTCTTTCCCCTCTCTCTTTCCCCTTACCCCCCCTCCCCTCTTCTTGCCCCCCCCCCTTCTGGTCCTATTCCAATTTCTTTTTCTTAATCACATGAGATTGAGATGTCACGAAGGGAGGAAGAGGGGGAGAAAGAAGAAGAGAGGGGAAAAGAGGAAGAACGGAGGAGGGGAAAGAGAAGAGGGGAAGAAAGGAGCAGAAGAGAGGGGAAAAGAGGGAGAACGGAGGAAGGGAAAGAGAAGAGGGGAAGAAAGGAGTAGAAGAGAGGGGAAAAGATGGAGAACGGAGGAAGGGAAAGAGAAGAGGGGAAGAAAGGATTAGAAGAGAGGGGAAAAGAGGGAGAACGGAGGAAGGGAAAGAGAAGAGAGGAAGAAAGTAGTAGAAGAGAGGGGAAGAGAGGGAGAACGGAGGAAGGGAAAGAGAAGAAGGGAAGAAAGGAGTAGAAGAGAGAGGGAGAGAGGGAGAACGGAGGAAGGGAAAGAGAAGAGAGGAAGAAAGGAGTAGAAGAGAGGGGAAAAGAGGGAGAACGGAGGAAGGGAAAGAGAAGAGGGGAAGAAAGGAGTAGAGGAGAGGGGAAAAGGGGGAGAACGGAGGAAAGGAAAGAGAAGAGGGGAAGAAAGGAGTAGAAGAGAGGGGAAAAGAGGGAGAACGGAGGAAGGGAAAGAGAAGAGGGAAAAAGAGGGAGAACGGAGGAAGGGAAAGAGAAGAGGGGAAGAAAGGAGCAAAAGAGAGGGGAAAAGAGGGAGAACGGAGGAAGGGAAAGAGAAGAGGGGAAAAGAGGGAGAACGGAGGAAGGGAAAGAGAAGAGGGGAAGAAAGGAGCAAAAGAGAGGGGAAAAGAGAGAGAACGGAGGAGGGGAAAGAGGAAAAAGGAAGAAGCAAGGAGCAGAAGAAGGGAGAGAAAGTAAGTAAGTGTGGTAAAGAGTAAGAAGAGAGAGAGGGGGAAATTATTGGAAGGAAAGGGGAAAGGGGAAGTGTGGAAGAGGGGAAGAGCAGAAGAAGGGGAGAAGGAAGAAAGGAAAGAGTGTAAGACGGGAATAGGGAAGCGGAGAAAAGCGGAGGAGAAGAGAATGCAGAAATGAAAGAGTGGAAGAGGGAAAAAAGAAGAGAGAGAGAGGGGAGAGGGAAAAGCAGAAAGAGTGGAAGAGTGAAAAGAAGGTCAAGAATATGCGTAGATGCACAATAAAGATAAATGTGGGACTTATATCAAGAATAAAAAATAAGCAGTAAGGCGTAAGAGAAAGGAGGTGGAGGAAGAGAAAGGAGAGGAGGTGAATTAAGAAGAGGAGGAGGAGGAGAAAGAAGAGCGAAGGTGTAGGAGAGATAGGAAGAGGAGGAGGAGGAGGGGAAGAAGAAAGAAGAACAAAGATGCAGGAGGGATACGAAGAGGAGGAGGAGGAGGAAGAGAAAGAAGAGCGAGGAGGAAGAAAAAGAAGAGTGAAGGTGTAGGAGGG
>NC_091579.1:24636575-24644075 GCF_042767895.1 Penaeus vannamei
TTTTTTTGTATATGTTAGGGGAGGGGGTTGTCCGTTTGTGTGGGGTGGGGGAGGGGGAGATTGTATGTATGTGTGTGGGGGAGTTATGTGTTGGAGAAAGGGGATTGTAAGGAGGAGGGGAGGCGGAAAAGGTTTCTTATATGTGTATGGGGGAATTGTGTGTTGGGGGAAGGGGTTTCTGAAGGAGAAAATACAGGGAGAGGAACTGTGTACACGTGCGATAGAGTGGAGAAGGAAATAGTATAAGGGGAAAGGGGGAAATTGTGATAAAACGAGGGAGAGTTGTGCATGGAGGAATGAATGAGGATATCATGCAAGGAGGAGTCAAACATGGAGGGAATGTTATCAAGGGTAAACTCGCACGTGAGACGGAGGGAGGAGTTGAGTATTAAGCGTTTATCTATACGTATCAGAGGGTAAGTGAGTGAGCGTGGGTTAAGTGAATTAGTGGGTAGGTGAGTGAGTAAGTGAGTAGGTGAGTGAGTAAGTGAGTGAGTGTGGGTAAGTGAGTGAGTGAGTAAGTGAGTGGGTAAGTGTGTGACTGTGGGTAAGTGAGTGAGTGAGTGGGTAAGTGAGTGAGTAAGTGAGTGTGGGCAAGTGAATGAGTGGGAAGGTGAGTGAGTGATTAAGTGAGTGTGGGTAAGTGAGTGAGTGAGTGTGGGTAAGTGAATGAGTGTGTGAGTGTGGGTAAGTGAGTGAGTGAGTGGGTAAGTGAGTGAGTAAGTGAGTGTGGGCAAGTGAATGAGTGGGTAGGTGACTGAGTTAGTAAGTGAATATGGGTAAGTGAGTAAGTGGGTAAGTGAATGAGTGGGTAAGTGATTCAGTAAGTGCCTATGAGTAAGTGAATGAGTGAACGAATATCCCCACACAGACACGCAGTTCGCAACACAACCACACAATGCACACCCCCGACCAACGCAATACACCCACACACGCCACCACAATCACCCACCATCTAGCTCGTCCTTGTTGCAACTGCACGCCCGTCGATGCAGACATTACGACCATAGTGCACAGATGAGCGGCCTTGCAACAGCACTGCAATATGGTCTCCCTTGAGATTAAGGAATGTAAGGGAGAATTGCCGCAGAATAAGTGATGATGGAGGGATAAGAGAGAAAAAAAAGAGAAAGGGGAGGAATAAGAGAGAAAAAGGGAAGAACGGGGAGGAATACAGGGGAAAATGAGAGGATATGTGGATGGGAAATGATTAGATAATAAAGATGAAAAGGTTTGGAAAGGGAAATAAAAACGGAGATTAATAATCACGATTCAACTGTTGCCAATTCGTCTTTTCTTTCATGACATATGATGGGAAATGGTAACACAAACTTGCCATTAAGGTAGAATTTCGCTAACCATAGCAGATAAAAGAAATTAAAATAATAGAGAGGCATAATCATAACAAATCATGGTAAAATTTAAAAATAAAAAGATAAATGGAACAATTTTAAAAAGATAAATCATAATAAATCATGGTAATAAAAACGAAAGATAAATAAAAAGATAACTAGTTATATAAATAAATGAAAAAAATAAATACACGGATGAACAGGACTAGATAAATAAATAAATGAAATAGAAAAACAAGTCAAATAAATAGTTTACCCGATAAATCAGTCAATAACAAATACAACAGATAGATAAATAGATAGATAAATAAACCAAAAATAAAAATAAATAAATAGTGCATGGCATAATCCCAATGATTGGTAGAAGGAAATTCTCGGATAAATGGATTCTGTCCAAAAAAAATATCACTTCCATTTTCTCTCTCCAATTCGTGTTTATCGTTTTATGCTTAGTCTGCTTCTCTCTGCGTTCTAAAGCATTCCCTCTTTTACCTTTTTTTCGGAAAATGGAAATGGAAAAATGGCGTAGTTGGGATGTGTGTTTCTCGGTGTTGGTTTAATGTTAAGTGTATAGGAAGATGTTGAATGATGTTGCAGAATTCTTGCGAATGATTTTGGTTTGTTTTTAGGCAGTTCTGTCGTTTATCTCTTTCGTATTAGCTCTCTCTTTTTGCTTCTCTTTTTGTTTCTTTCTCTCATAGTCTGTATGTCTGTCTGTCTCTCTCTTTCTTTGTCTATCTATATATCTATATATCTATCTATCTATCTATCTCTATCTCTATCCTTATCTCTCTCCCTCTCTCTCTATCTCTATCTCTATCCTTATCTCTCTCCCTCTCTCTCTCTCTTTCTCCCTCTATCTATCTGTCTCTATCTATCTCTATCTCTATCTATCTCTATCTATCTCTATCTCTATCTCTATCTCTATCTCTATCTCTATCTCTATCTCTATCTCTATCTCTATCTCTATCTCTATCTCTATCTCTATCTCTCTCTCTCTCTCAATAACGAAGTTCTGTGACCTTGTAGCCCAAATACGCGATTAACCATGAAAATATCTGTCCACAGAAAAATCACAACAAAAATACACGAACAGCAACTCACATCAAACCCACATTTCCACTGTTGGATGGAAATGTAGAGCTAAGTGTACATGTGTCCTAGTGTCGAATATTACAAAGCTAACGAACGCATGAACACCTTTAGCAAAAGCGAGAGAGGAAAGAGAGTAAAAAAAAGGAATACAGGTTGCAAACTTACGAGTATTTTGTAAAAGCCAAAGTCAGATGAGGTTGTAATGTAGTCAATGATGCTTTTAGCGTCAAATATGGGGTATGGGGGGGGGGGTCAACTACGGGGTGGGGGGTGGGGGGGAGGTTGTTATTGCTTGCCATGAATTTCGTTTGAAAGAATGTGAGAAATAGATAGGAACCATAATAATGATAACGATGGAGAACAAGAGAGAGAAATAATGAAAATATTAAAGATGGTGAGGGAGAGAGACAGAGATAGAGAGAGAGAGAGACAGAGAGAGAGAGAGAGATAGAGAGAGATAGAGAGAGAGAGAGAGAGAGAGACAGACAGAGACAGAGACAGAGAGAGACAGTCAGACAGACAAATGGAGAAAGACTTTCAGAGTATGACGGGATAATATGACGGGTCGTAAAGGCTACAACTTTACATATTTCAATAAATCCCAAGATAGAGGCTTGGTCCCTAACTACGCGACCTTGAAACGTTCAGCCCAGCGCCGTGCGGACGTTAGCCTTACTCTAAAAGTTATCACCGACCCCAATGTCCTTCCTGGTAAAGCGAACGGACCTTCTATTCCATTTGAACAATTAAGAAAAATCTTCTTACGCACTTTTTACAGCCTTAGACTGAGTACATGCTATGCCCCGATTCATTTGAATTTCCTGTTTATTAAATGTTTTTTTTTATGTGTGTGCTGTCTTGTAATGTACTCTTATAACATCAGTAAAGAGTCAAGACCATGTAGTCTTATCATTGCTTCTACTAGTCTGATAGGAGGGAGGGAGGGAGAGAGAGACAGACAGACAGAGAGAGAGAGAGAGAGAGAGAGAGACAGATAGACAGACAGACAGACAGAGACGGAGGCAGACAGACGAATAAATAAATAAATAATAAAAAAAAAAACAGAGAGACAGACAACCAGACTGACACAGACAGAGACAGAAGAAAAGAAAAATATCACCATGAAAATCACTAAACTCTGCATTTTATACTTTTATAGATTTAAGTTGAATCATTGACCATAAATCTTGCTCTCAGATTAAAAAAGAGGGAAAAGGTACCAAGTGGCGACTTCTTTACTGTCTTGAAGGTTTAATTGAGTAAAAGAGTTTATGGATGAAAGGGAATAGAGAGAGAAGGGGGTGGGGGCTGGGAGTAGAGATAAAGAGATAAGAGAGGAAGTGAGACAGTGAGGAAGTTAGTGACAGAGAAAGTGAGTAAAAGAGATATCATAACAATAATTATTATCATCATTACTATTGTTGCTGTGATTGTTATTTTTATTAGTGTTGTTATCATTATCATTATTGTTATTATTATCATCATTATGATGATTATTATTATTGTTATCATTATCATTGCCATCATTATTGTTATTGTTATCATTACTATCCTTACTATTATCATTATTTCTATTATTATTATTATTACTATTATTGTTGTTGTAACTTTTGTTTTTGCTGTTGTAACTATCGTTATTATTATCATTACGATTATTACCATCATCGTTATCATTATCATTATCAGTATTATAATTACCATTATCATTATTATTATTATCAAAATCATTCTTATCACAATTCATATAATTTTCTTGAATATTACTACTACTGCTAATCTTATGGAGAATGATAACATTACTAACATTTTTAACATTATTAGTGTGTTTATGGTTATTTTTAGCATTACTGTAGAGGGGGGAATAAAACCAATTCTGGAGAGTACCGATCTACTTAAATAAATAGATAAATAGATAAAAGAGAATCAGAAGTAAATAAACTTATTATATATGCATAAACTATTTTCTGTCGATAAAGTTGATCGAATCCAGAAACTGCAACATCAAATCTCAAATTTCATTCGTTAAAGTTTCTCTAAGACCATTGAAATAGATTACCATAATGAGAAAGAAGAGGTGATTTTCTTCTTTTTCTTCTTCTTCTTCTTCTTCTTCTTCTTCTTCTTTTTCTTTTTCTTCTTCTTCTTCTTCATCTTCTTCTTCTTCTTCTTTGAGGAGAAATGACGTTGATGTGTTCTTCATTTTTTCCCACAATTTACCTTTTCAAAACGGATTTAGTTTGTATAAAATATCTGAAAGACGATGATACTGATATGCGATGCACACTATCCTCTATTGAACCTTGTACTTATATTGAAAAACAAATAGGACCATGTTTACTATTAACACATACAGCAATTATGACATAAAATGGTACTTTCATCCCAATTTGGTAATCTGATACCCTCATAATTATTGTACAGCAAACATTATGAACAAATACACTGTATCATTAGTCTCATATCAATATTCGGTGGTACTTTCGTCCCAGTTTATTAATTTGATGCCCTCTTAGTCATTGAACAGCAAACATTATGAACAAATACACTGTATCAATAGTCTGATATCAATATTCGGTAGTACTTTCGTCCCAATTTATTAATTTGATACCCTCTTAGCATGCTGTTGAGTCATCGTACAGCAAACATTATAAATAAATATACTGTATTAGTCTGATATCAATATTTGGTAGTACTTTCATCCCAATTTATTAATTTAATACCCTCTTAGCATGCTGTTGAGTCATTGTACAGCAAACATTTTAAATAAATATACTGTCATTTCTCTCATATTAACATTCAGCGAAAATGATAAATTTAATTACCAATGAAGCGTTAATATAAATGGAGTCAGTGACATTCCAAAAATTCTAGTGAAATTGAATTATTCATTGTTGATATCTGTTTCCGATTTTCGAGCAAGTAAAAAATATATATATTTTAGGAAACGAAAACAAAAGAGTTCTTCTCATTAAGAGACATTAATTACAGTGCAATTAGGCATTTAAGCGAGAAGCGTGTTTTCTTCCTTCTCTTAAATATCTTTCTCTTTTTTTTCTCCCTCTCTTTATTTCTTTTTTTGCTTTCATGATGTCCGTTTATCCATTTTTCTATATTGTTATTTATATTTGTTTATATATAAAAACATACTTTTACTTTTACTTTTAAATTTGATAGTAATATATTTACAAGTATATTTACAAGAAAAAAAATAATATAAAGAAAGAAAAGGAGAGAGAGAGAGAGAGAGAGAGAGAGAGAGAGAGAGAGAGAGAGAGAGAGAGAGAGAGAGAGAGAGAGAGAGAGAGAATCAAAAGAACAAAATAAAAGAAAGAAACAGAGAGAGAGACAAAGAAAAAAATAAATAAATAAAATAAATAAATAGAGAGAAAACAAAAATAAAGAACACCCCCCCCTTAAAAATCCAATAAAACAAATGAACAAACAAACAAACAAAAACAGAAAGCGAAAGAGAGAAAACAGAAGAAAGAAGAACACTAATTTTTAAGAAAAAGACAAAAAACAAGACCAATCTGAAGAGTCGAAAATCGTTTCCCAACAGCCCTCCTACGCTATCGATTCCTCCTCTTTTTTTTTCTTTCCTTCGTAAGTATCCTCAAACTGAACACGTGATGAGCCTATTAGCCTCAGCCTCACAATGCGGCTCTCAGCTCTCACTCCCTCAATAAGCTCTTTGCTGAGGGAGCATTTGTTTGCATAAAAGGTCTTTTTGTCTCCGAGGTTCCTGCGCGACGTTGGGGCCGCCATTGCACGCGGGAGAAGGTCGGTTTTCTACTGTTCCTTCGCTTCTGCTTCTTTTCTTCTTCTTCTTCTTCTGTGTCCTATTTCTCTTCTTTTTTTCTCTCTTTCTCTTTTTTTCTTTTTTTTTTGTTCTTTTTCTTCTTCTTCTTTCTCTTTTTTTTCTTCTTTTCTTCTTTCTCTTCTTTTTCTCTTTCTCTTCTTTTTTTCTTTTTTCTTCTTTCTCTCCTTTTTCTTCTTTCTCTTCTTCTTTATCTTCTTTTTCTTCTTTCTCTTCTTCTTCTTTATCTTCCTTTTCTTCTTTCTATTTTCCTTCTTCTTCTCCCCCTTCTACTTTTCTCTTATGTTCTCTCTTTTCCTGGGTCTCTAGTTCGTTTTTGGTTTGTTTGTTGTGCGTTTTTTCATCGCTTCTCTTAAACCATTCTTCTGTTCTCTCTTTTCTTGTTTTTCTTTTTTTAGCCCCTTTCATTGTTTGTTTATTCGTTTTCTGTTTTTATCTCTATCTTGTTTGTTTGCATTTTAAGCCTCATTGCTTTTGCTTTCCTTTCTCTTCTAATTCTTTCCTTCGTATATTCATTTTCCTCTTCCTTTCTCTTCCGTTTTCTCCTTTTAATCCCCGCCTCTTTCCGTTCCTTTCTCTCCCCTTCCCCTCTTTTTCTTTCTTCATCCTTCATTCCCCTTCTTCGTAAAGCTCTCATCCTCCTATTCTTCTCCTTTTGCTTTTCTTCTCCTCCATTTGCTTTACTCTCATTTTCTGCTTTTATTCCCTTTCATCTTTATTTCTTCTTTGTGTTCCTCCTTCTTTGTTTATCTTCAATTTTCTTTTTCTTTCAAAACATCTTTAAACATTACTTCCCTTGTTTTCAAAGACTTTTACACAACTTTCATAATCATCATCTTTCCATCATTTATCAAAACCTATTCCTTTTTCTCCCATTCTTCCTCTTCCTCCTCTTCGTCCCCCTTCCTTCCCGTTTTTTTAGCGCATTTCCTCTCATATTTTACCTATTCCATCTCTTGTCGTGATCTCTTTACATTTTCTTCCGTTCTCCTTTTCTTTAACTCCTCTTATCTCCATCTCTCAACGTTCTTGCCGTCTCCTTGACGTATATCTTCCTTCCTTTCAAAAATAACTTCTTACATGGCCTTTCTTTCTTTCTTTCTTTTTCTTTCTTTCTTTCTGTCTTTCATTCTTTATTTATTTATTTATTTATTTATTTCTTCTTTCTTTCTTTCTTTCTTTCTTTCTTTCTTTCTTTCTTTCTTTCTTTCTTTCTTTCTTTCTTTCTTTCTTTCT
>NC_091579.1:24651575-24654075 GCF_042767895.1 Penaeus vannamei
ACCAACCCCACCCCCCTTCAAAAAAAAAAAAAAAAATCCTCGCCTCCTCAGCCAATGTCAGCGCCTCGTGGTTCTACAGCAAACAGTTTGTCAGATTCGCTCCATTTCATCGGGTCAAGTAAACAACGAGAGCGAGTGACTGACTGACATACGCACGCACCGGAGGAGGAGGCGAAGAAGGGAGAAAAAAAATGGATGATAGGATGATAACTGTATTTACGTATATCCGCATCCACGTTTTGTGTACACATTAATCTTGAATTGTCGGTTTGCGCTGGAGCCCCGTGGTGGGTATGTGTGGGTTCTTTTTTCTTTCTTTTTTTCTTTTTAGTTTTTTTTTTCTTATCATTTTCTCTCTCTGTTTCTTTGTGTCACAGTTTATCCCTGTCTCTTTTTCTGTATCTCTCTCTATCTCTCTCTCTCTCTCTCTCTCTGTTCCTTTCTGTCAAAGGTACTTTCTCTCTCTCTCTCTCTCTCTCTCTCTCTGTCTCTCTCTCTCACTCTGTCTCTCTCTCTCTCTCTCTCTCTCTCTCTCTCTCTCTCTCTCTCTCTCTCTCTCTCTCTCTCTCTCTCTCTCTCTCTCTTTCTTTCTCTTTCTTTCTTTCTTTAACTCTCTTCTCTCTCTCTCTCTCTCTCTCTCTCTCTCTCTCTCTCTCTCTCTCTCTCTCTCTCTCTCTCTCTCTCTCTCTCTCTCTCTCTCTCTTTCTCTCTCTCTCTCTCTTTTGATCTATCTATCTCTTTCTTTATTTATCTAACTCTTTCTCTCTCTCTCTCTCTCTCTCTCTTACTCTCTCTCTCTCTCTCTCTCTCTCTCTCTCTCTCTCTCTCTCTCTCTCTCTCTCTCTCTCTCTCTCTTTCTCTGTCTCTCTCTCTCTCTCTCTTTCCTTCCCACATTTTCCAGAAAAAGTGAAACGGATTTTTTGGAGATACATTTTTTCCTCTTTTTCATTTTTACGAAAAAAAAATAACTCGGACGTTTAAAACTTGGCTCGAGTACGACCTCGGCCTCCCAAATTGACGGAATAATACATCACCCAAGTTACCTCATCAAGGATCTACTGCTGCGTTCAACGAGGATCAACTCGACTCAAGTATTAGCAAAGGGTTATCCTTGGAGGACGAGATCCCTTCTTTTCGTCCCACTCGAAAGCCCCCTCGAGGAATAATTTGCATTAATTCAAGGAGTTGCATGATGCTAATCAGGTTTCCGTATTGCAATCTGTGTTCTATTCACTTCCGTGTTAGTTCGACTTCCTTTTTATTACTTTTTTCTTTTCTCTTACTCTTCCTTATTCGTCTCATGGTACTGTTCTCCCTTCCTTGTTCGTTCTTCATCATTCCTCTCCTCCTCTATTACTTCCCTCTTCGCTCCTCATTCTCCTTATCTCTCATTTCTTCGGTCTGACCCCCCCCCTCCTGTCCAAAATCCGTCACCCCCCCCTCCCCATCCCATCCCCCTCAGCCCCCCTTCCCCCATCCCATCCCCTTATCTCTCCTTTCCCTCCCTCATTTCTTCTCCCTGACCCCCCCCCCCCATCCCTCTTCCCTCATCCCGTCTTCTCGCCCCCTCACTTCCCGCTTCACTCCTCCCTCCCCCTACCTCCCCTGTCCCCCTCCCATTCCTTCCCCGTCACTCTACCCCCTCCCCACCATCCCTTATCCCTTTCCCCCTCACCGTCCCTTCCCCTCCTCCCCCTCCCCCTCTGCCCCCCCCAATTCCTTCCCCTGTCACTACACCCCCCTTCCCATCCTTTCTCCTTGCCCCCCCTCTTCCCCCTCCTCCACCTTCTCCCCCTCCTCTCCCTCCTCCTCCTCCTCCTCCTCCCCCTGCCCCCCCTCCTCCTCCTTTTCTTCCTCCTCCTTCTTCATCGCTCCTTCTCCCGCCTTTCTCGCTCTTATCCTCTATCCTCCTTAATTATTCAATTTCGCTTCAAACGACTTTATCCCTTTCCACGTCTTCCATTTCTCATTTTGTGTTGTTCTTCTTCATCTTCTTTATGCTTTTTTTTCTTGCTTTTTTGCAATTATGTACAAGACTTTTTATCTATTTATTGTCTCCATTTTATCATCTTTTTATCTTATTCCTCTTATCGTCTCCCTTTTATCTTATTCCTTCTACCGTCTTCCTTTTATCTTATTCCTTCTATCGTCTATCTTTTAGCTTCTGTCATCTCCCTTTTATCGTTTCTCTTTTATTTTATCTTCTATGTCTCCTATTTATCGTCCCCCTTTTATTCCGTTCCTTCTATCGTCTCCTTTTTATTTATTCCTTAAATCATCTCACTTTTATTGCTTCTCTATCTTATTCCTTCTATCACCTCCCTTTTATTTTATCTTCTGTCGCCTCCCTTTTATCTCCTTCCTTTTATTTCATCTTATATCGTCTCCCTTTTATTCTGTTCCGTCTATCGTGTTCCTTTTATTTTATTCCTTCTATTGTCTCCCTTTTATCTCCTCCCTTTTATCTTATTCCTTCTATCGCCTACTTTTTATTTTATTC
>NC_091579.1:24659075-24664075 GCF_042767895.1 Penaeus vannamei
ACACGTCCTCCCTGGCAACCAGCTGAGCACCTTTGGCTGGCTTGCGAGTCAGTATAAGGTTCAAGTAGCGTAGGAATTTCCAGAGATTGTGACAGTTTGTCGCGCTAAGTACTCAGTCGATGCCTTCATATATATTGCGCGTTACAATTTGTTGCAGAAAAATATAATTTACTAGAATTTTGTAATATTAATAAAAAAAAAAAATCATATTATTTTATAGTTAATGTTTATTATCATCTGTAACGGTTTTTATGAAACGCTTTTTTCATCCCCCTCAAAAAAAAGGATAAAGAACACAGCCTCAGAAAATCGACTTAGATATTTTATACGAAGATGGAGCCACTTTTCCCCCTGAATATACCCAGCTAAAATGGAAGAGGCCAATTATATCAAATACAGAATATGACAATGGGTACGTTTTCGACGTCGTTATATTTCTTAGTATTTGTTATTTACTTCAATTCCTATTGATATGAGGCATATATATTTGTCTCGTTGGACACCTCTCCTCTCCTTACGTAAAAATTCCGATATTCTGCAAGCATTACAACGGCTGCGAGCGTTCCCTTGAGGCTTCCACAATGATTCCTGAATCGAAAATGTGGACTTTCCCTTTAAGGAATCTTCTTGTTGGAGGATTTTGCATGCAGTTCTTTCCTTTTTTGTGGCTGGTTTATATTTCCGATAGATATGCATTATTATTTATAAGGACATCTAGTTATTTTGTTTTGTTTTGTTTTTTTGTTTCCTTTTGTTCCTCCCTTGCAATATTTCCTGCTATTTCTCCATCTCTCTCTTTCGTCTCTTCTTTCTTGTCCTGCTCGTCCTGTTCATTCTCCTCCTCTTTTTTCTTCTCTGTCCCTTCTCTTTCCTCCTTGTTCCTCCTCTATTTGTCTTTCTTTCTCTTACTTTTTTTTACCCTCCTGCTCCTCTTTTTCCTCCTTTAACCTGCGCCAACTGTTTCTATACCTCTAACTCTTTTTTCTCCTCTCCCTCCTCCTCTCACTCCCCTTTTTCCTATTCCAACTGTACCTATTTTTCCCTCTTCATCTATTCTTCCCATTACTCCTTCTCCTCCTCTTGACATCCCCCACCCCACCCCCACCCCCACCCCACTCCAACAGACCTCCAACACCTCCTTACACCCCCCCCCCTCCTCTCCCCCATCACCTCTACAACCTCATCTTCCTCAACCTCATCATCCTCATCATCGTCCTCATCATCATCATCTTCATACGCCTAGCCCTCGTCCTCCCAAAAGTGAATTGAATAGAAATTGAAGATAAGAAGGCAAATTATCCAGCACTGCCGTTAAGTGAATGAGTCCCTTTGGGTGGGCTAATGTGTGGGGGGGGGGGGGAGAGGGGGAGGGGGAAGGGGCAGGGGGAGTAGGGGAGACTAAGAAGAAGGTTCAGAGGTGAAGTTAAGGGAGAAAGAGAGAGAGAGAGCGGGGGGAAAGAGGAGGAGGGAGGGAAGGAGAAAGAGAGACAGAAAGGGAGGAAGGGAGAAACAGAAAAAGGAGGGAGGAAAGGAGTAAAAGAGACAGGCAGAGAGAGAAAGAGATAGCGGGGGGGGGGGGGGTAGAGTGAGAGTGGGAGGAAGGAAAAGAGAGAGACAGAGAGGGAGGGAGGGAGAGAAAAAGAAAGAGGGAGAAATGGAGGGAGGAATAGAGGGTGAAAAGAGATTGAGAGGCGAGAGAGAGAGACGGGAAGGGGAAATGAGGGAGGGAGGGAAAAAATAAATTAATGAAGTGTGAGAGGGCGAGGAAAGGGTGGAAAGAAAGAAAGAGAAAAGGAAGAAGGGAGGGAAGAGGAAAATGAGAATAAAGCCAAAATAAGATTTAAAAGAAAGAAAAATCATAGTTATGCCAAAAAAGTCACATTTGGAGAATTTTTTAAAAAGGAAGAAACATACAAATAAAAAACAAAATAAAAAAAAATTAAAAAAATAACCTCAAAATCATAATCACTTTTAGATCTGTCTGTCTACATGTCTCAGACAAGGACTCTCCACATCCCGGTCCTGAGAGTCCAGAATCCTCTAAAATGGCTGTTTATACAATGTGTGGGCGTGTATGTACGTGTGTGTACGTGTGTGGGTGGATGGGTGTGTGTGTGTGTGTGTGTGTGTGTGTGTGTGTGTGTGTGTGTGTGTGTACGTGTGTGGGTGGATGGGTGGGTGTGTATGTGTGGGTGGATAGATGGGTTGGTGTGTATGTGGCTGGATGGATGGATGGGTGTGTGTTTGTGAGAGAGACAGAGAGTGAGTGTGTGTTTGTGTGTGTGTGTGTGTGTGTACGTACGTGTGTAGGGGGGGGTGGATGGATGGGTGGATGTGTACATGTGTGTGTGCTTGTGTGCGCGTGCATGTATGTATGTATGTACGTATATGAACGACATCACTACCTACATATCCTTCCGATCATCTTTTTATACTGATTACATGTATATATGCATATGTACTCTCTCAAAAATTGCATCTCCAGGTCACATATTAATCTATACTGATACGCCTCATATCACATCATACATATGTAAATTGATATCAGTCAACATACACTCTAAGTTCACATCATGATCAGATGCGGCGTCAGGGCCATTAACATATCGGAGGTCATGCTGGAGTCCTTATCTAATGTCTCGACTCTCGCGACTTGGCTATTTTCCCTTCTCCTCCTCCTTCTTCTCCTTCTTCTTCTTCCTTTCCTTCTCCGTGTACTTTTTTTCTACTACTTCTCCTCCTTCTCTTTTTCTTCTCTTCATTTTACTTCTCCTTCTATCTTTTTTTCTTTTTACTTCTTCTTCTACTTTTATTTCTTCACTTCTTCTGCTACTTCTTCTCCTTCTTTTTCTCGTCTTTCTTCTCCTCCTCATACTTTTTCTTCTACTTTTCTTCTTTTTATTTATTTATTCATTTTTTAATTCTTCTTCCCCTCCTCCTACTTTTTTCTTCAACTTTTTCTATTTTTTTATTTCTTCTTCTTCTTCTTCTCCTTCTACTTCTTGTTCCTCTTTTCTCTTTCCTGTTCCTCTTCCTCTTCCAATTCATGTTATTCCCATTTTCTCCCTCTTGTCAATTCTTATTCCTCTTCCTTTCTTGAAATTCTTCTATTTTCTATTTCTCATTTTCTATCTTTTTCTACTTCTTTTTCTACTTCTTTTTTTATTTTCTTTTTTTCTATTCACCTTCTTCCCTTCCTCCTCCGCCTCCTAATTCTCCTTCGCCTTCTTCCTTTTCTTCTCATTCTCCTTCGTCTACTTGTCCTTCTCCTTCTTCTCTCCTTCCTGTTTATCCCTTCTTCTTTCTCTTCTTTTTATTCTTATTTTTCTTCTTCCCCTCCTTCCGCTTCTCCCTTTTCTCTTTCTTCTTTTATCCTTTCTTCTTTTATCCTTTCTTCTTTTTCTTATTCTTCTTCATCCAGATATTTGTTTCTTGCGTACACCAGTTTATAAAATTCCAGGTATGCAAATACTTTTAGAAAGTCATACCAGAATACAACTCTTTTTGTTTGTTTGTTGATAGTTTTACTTTTTCGTTATATGTTTTTGTTGAACTGTTAACTAAACAAAAACAAAATTTACGAATATAAACTCTTGTATTCGTGTGTCTATGCATGGGTGTGTTTGTGTGTCTTTGTGTTTGTTTGTTTTTGTGTTTGTGTGTCTATGCATGGGTGTGTTTGTGTGTCTTTGTGTTTTTTTTGTGTTTGTGTGTCTATGCATGGGTGTGTTTGTGTGTGTTTGTGTGTTTGTTTGTGTGTGTGTTTGTGTGTGTGTGTGTGTGTGTGTGTGTGTGTGTGTGTGTGTGTGTGTGTGTGTGTGTGTGTGTGTGTGTGTGTGTGTGTGTGTGAGTGTAAGTGTGTGTGTGTGTGTGTGTGTGTGTGTGTGTGTGTGTGTGTGTGTGTGTGTTTGTGTGTGTGTGTGTGTGTGCGCGCGCGTGCCTGAATCTGTATCTGCGTCTGTATCAGCATCTGTACATGTTTAAGTGCGCTTGCATGTGTGTATAAATGCATGCTTGCGTGTATCAGTTATGCATCCACAGAGACATTCCTGTCATTCCCATTCCCCCATTCCCATCTCTCCTTCCGTTCCCATTCAGCAACAGTATCTTCCCTTCGATAAAGAGACGGGATTCCCAAATTCCAAGAATCGACAGACACCCCCCAAACCCACCCCGAGTATTACCGCATTAAGAGCATTACTATTCTTGTTACTATTAGAATCCCGAGCTCACTGAACCTCGCGACATTAGCATATTCCGAAGGGGGTTTACCTGATTCGTAGGTTAATGCGAATCCTTGTCTTTGTGAATCTCTCTCTCTTCCCTCCAAGTCTCAAATTGTTTCAAGCATTTTAAGCTCACCGAAATGAGATTGCAATTCAGGCATTTTTCTTTTTTTCTTTTTTTTTCTCTCTCTCCCTTGTCCCCCTTTTTCGTTTCTATTTGTAAGGGATGAGTTGGCAGACAGAGGGAGAAAAATAACGTAGGTCTTTTGAAAACTCAAGTTGTTTTAATGTTTGCATGGCTATGTTGAAACAGCCATAAACATGTTAAGTAGAGGGTGAAGATATCTCGGAGAATGGCAGAGATACAGACCTAAAAAGACCGAAATGTGAGAGGGGTTGAATATAAAGCTTTTTCAGTGGCATGACTCGCGATGGAGTTCGGAAACAATTATAGTATATAATGTATTTCAATACTATCACTGTATTGGTTATCTTCGTATTTTTAAATCAGTTATATTGGAAGATGTTAACAATTTAAAAAATGGATGCTGTTTTTGCAATAAAATATACTACAGTAGTTTTATATAAAACGGATAATGAAATATACTATCGTAGTTTATGTATAAACGGAATAAATAAGGAGAATAATAGGTAGAGAATCAGACAGCATAATACAGGGCGTTTAATCATATCGGCAATTTAACAGCTTCCCAAAAAGTGATATTTTAATTAAAACAGAAACCACTCTAGTTTTTGTATTCGAGAAAGCGAATT
>NC_091579.1:24681575-24683103 GCF_042767895.1 Penaeus vannamei
GATGAACAAAAGACAGAAGATATCAAACTAGAGAAGAGAACCTGTTGAATCACCGCAGCGGAAGATATATACGATAAACACGCGCACAAAACACTAGAACAACTACGAACAACGAAACACGAAAGGAGAGAGTTACAAGAAAAAAAAAGCTACGAACACCAAAACAAAACAAAAAGAAAGTCAACAGGAAAAAAAAGAAGTGGAAAATAAAAATCCCTTCCCGGACCCTTTTGGCTCAGATGTCAGCCGCCGAAAGAGAGAAAAGAGCCGTTTCGCCACCGCATAATAACCGTCATTGGCCCAGACTTACGAGGTGGTCTCTACTCTAAATATTCCAAAAATTGCCAATAACACTTTTATGGAGGGAGCAAACAGGCTCGCAATCACCGCCATCGCTCAGGACTGCGACCTTTGCAACCCGCCCGCACGAAGGACGTCCCTCGCACGCGCTTCGTCAAGGGGGAGGGGGGGAGAAAGGGAGAGGGTGGGAGGGGGAGAGGGGGAGAGGGGAGAGGATGGGATGGGTAGAGTGGAAGAGAGAGAGGGTGGGATGGGGAGAGTGGAAGAGAGAAAGGGTTGGGGGAGAGTGGAAGAGAGAGGATGGGATGGGGGAGGGGGGAGGGAGAGGGAAGGATGGGATGGGGGAGGGGTGAAAGGGGGAGAGGGTAGGATGGGGGGAGGGATGAAAGGGGGGAGAGTGATGGGAGAGAGGTGGAAGAGAGAGAGGGTTGAGGGGAGAGGATGGGATGGGGGAGAGTGGAAGAGAGAGAGGGTTGGGGGAGAAAGGGAGAGGGATGGGAGGGGGAGAGAGAGAGGGTGGGAGGAGTGAAAGGGGGAGAGGGGTGGGATGGGGGAGGAGGGGTGAAAGGGGGAGAGGATGGGAGGGGGCGGGGAAGGGAGAGGATGGGATGGGGGGAGGGGGGAGAGGGAGAGGGTGGGAGGGGGAGAGGTGGAGGAGAGAGATGGGATGGGAAGGGTGAAAGGGGGGAGGGTGGGATGGGGGGGTAGGGGGAGAGTGCGGAAAGAGAGAGGGTTGGGGGAGAGAGGATGGGAGGGGGAGAGGGGAAGAAAGCGAGGGGGAGACAGACTGGACAGAGAGAGAGAAACGAGGAGGGAAAGAGACAGAGAGAGGGGGAGTTAGGAGAGAGAGGGAGAAGAGGAGAAGAGAGAGAGAGAGATAGACGGAGGGAGAGGGGAAGAAAGAGAGAGAGAAGAGAGAAGGGAAGAGAGAGGGTTAGAGGATGGGAGGGGGAAGGAAGAAATGGAGAAAGAGAGAAAGAAAGGGGAGGGGAAGAGAAGGGAGAGGTGAAATTGCTTAAGGAAAAGAGAGCGAGGATACGGAAGGACAGGGAGACGAAGAGATGAACAAGGAGACAGAAAGGGAAAGAAAGAGAAGGAACGTAAACAAGAAAGAGCCCAGAAAACATTTTTAAAAAACAGAAAGATAGACAGAGAAAACAGAGAACGAGAAGGAACAGAGAGGAAAAGAACCGTACACAAGAAAAATGGATGAGAGTGGATGAACCGA
>NC_091579.1:24688603-24718603 GCF_042767895.1 Penaeus vannamei
ATGTATGTATGTATATATATATATATATGTATATATATATATATATGTATATATATATGTATATATATATATATATATATATATATATATATATATATATATATATATTTGTGTGTGTGTGTATGTGTGTGTGACTTCAAAAATTGAATGTTAATTCTAAGCCAACAACTCCAAAAATAGTATATAGTATGTATATATATATATATATATATATATATATATATATATATATATATATATATATATGTATATATATATATATATATATATATATATATATATAAATATATATATATATTTGTGTGTGTGTAAAAGTTAACTCTAAGCCAACAACTTACTCCAAAAATAGTATTACACAAGTATTTAGACTTCTGTCGTCCTCAAGTTCTTTGCAGAGTCTGGTTCTCCACTTTCATGTTTCTCTTTCTTAACCATTCATGAACCATTCCACTGAATTTAATTTTCTCTCTCTTATTCAAAGGTGGCGCTCAAGTTGCAAGTTTCAGGAGAGACGCTGTGCAATAGTAATCGTAGTATTTGCATAGATAATGCACGAAAACAGACAGGGTTGTGTTCGTGGGTTCATGACGTCACGTGGCTGCCTATAATTGGTCGATGCAACAATAGGGTATTATCTATTTTTAGCTGGTCGATTGAATATTTTTTCTGTGTGTTTTTTCTTATATTTGACTTCGTGTTGGCTTATATGTGTGTCAGTATGTCCGTTTGTGTGTGTGTGCGTGTCAGTATGTCCGTTTGTGTGTGTATTTGTGTGTGTATGTGCCTTTTCTTGCGGTGTGTGTGTTATGTGTCTGCGTTTGTGCGTGTGTGAGTGTATTATGTGTGTGCGTCTGTGTGTCTGTGTTTCGTGTGTATGCGCGTGTGTGAGTATGTATTCATGTAAGAGAGTGTGCTTCCGTGTTCATGTATATTTTTGTATATTTTATGTTAGTGTGTACATAAAGTGCATGATTCACTTTATGTTCGTACATGCTTTTTATATTAGTGTACCCAAAAGCATGCGTGTATATGTATTTATGTATCCATGTGTCTCAATAACATGCGTGTACATGTATTTATGTATCTCTGTGTCCAAAAATATGTGTGCATATTTACTTACGTATCTATGTCCAAAAGCATGCAAGTATATGTATGTACGTATGTATCTGCGTGTGCACTGAGCAACCCAGGCATGATTTGGCAAACAAAGAGACACACAAAACGGAAGAAGAGAATGTGTTGCCAAATGGACGTTGACTATTTAATTCATCCTTTGTTATTGTCGTGACGCATTCACTGGTTCCATTCAGTCTGGGAGGCATTGTGTAACACGGGGGGGGGGGGGGGTGGAGATATAATAGTGGTGGCGATTGACGCCTTCACACCTGTCTAGAATCTGCTTTTGTATGTGTGTGGAGAGGGGGGGGGGGAGGGTGCATGTCAGTGTGTGTGTGTGTGTTTGTGTGTTAGTATACGAGTATGGGAGAGAGAAAGAGGGAGAGAGAGAGAGAGAGAGAGAGAGAGAGAGAGAGAGAGAGAGAGAGAGAGAGAGAGAGAGAGAGAGAGAGAGAGAGGGAGAGAGAGAGAGAGAGAGAGAGGAGGGAGTGAGGGAGGGCAGAACATATAGATAGATATAAGGATAGATAACTAGAAGGATAGATAGATAGATAGACACAAATAAGAAAGGGAGAGAGAGAGAGAGAATATAAGTATGCATTGGCGTATGTATATGCCTTGGTGTGGCTGGAACAACGGCATACACACGGACTCGCTGCCACATTATGCACACGCTCAGCACGCCACAGTATTTGCAGTCAGCTATGTATGCAAATATGGACTTCGTGTAAATGACTTGACGCTGTATTTCCCGGTGTGCGGTTTGCGGTGCGGCGGTTTTATTTACTTATCTGGTTGATATGAATGTGTGTCTCATGTGTATATGAGTGTATATATGTGTGTATATTTAAATGTATATATAATTATATATATATATATAGATAGATAGATAGATAGATAGATAGATATAGATATATATAGATATACACACACACACACACACACACACACACACACACACACACACACACACACATATATATATATATATATATATATATATATATATATATATATATATATATATATATATATATATATATATATATATAGATATATAGATATATAGATATATAGATATGGATATATATATATATATATATATATATATATATATATATATATATATATATATATATATTCATGCATCAGCTGTCTTGAGATATTAACGAAATGCGAGAAAAATTAAAGGAAATGCATGAACCCAAAAACGCATCTCACTGTCAGACTTCGTCCATCTTCCAACCGCTTGCCCGTATGTTAATATTGGCAAAGGCGTTTTCCGAGAGGCGATCTCTGCACAGGAACTCCCACAGACACGACGCCAGGTGATCCACGCCAAAACCTCTTAGCATATGGCTCTCTTCGCTTTGTTTGGGCGCGATTTCCTTGTCGTGTGTGTGTGTGTGCGTGGGCGGGCAGCGTTATGTGGGCTGATGCTGTTGTTTGGCGTGAACTGCACCCTCGTTTCTCAAGGTCGTTAGTGGGTTTGTTCTTTGATATCAATTTTATTTTTTTTCTAATTATGCGAAGCCAGTGAATCTTCACATAATCGGACATGCACATACTCAGAAATAGATGCATATCTGTCTGTCTATCTGATAGGTATATATTCATCTATATATCTGCCAGGTATATATGCCTTGTTACACTGAGAGATATGCATTTAATCCTAGTGTATATACATGTTCCTATTATGAATATCTATTGGGTCGGGCCTCGCATAATTTCAATAAACCGTTGGTCTCTCGTTCTTGTCTCGAGTGTTGTAGATTCTCCGTTCTTCACAACCCCCAGAGAGTCAAAATCCGAGTCTCACGCTGTTATTAATGAAGGCCCCAAGACTCACACCGGACTTACATGAAGCCCGTCCTCTGTGGGTCTCTATTTGGTATGTAGAATGACTCTTCCACCTCCTCGGTTTACCAGCGGGAACTGAGTACCGCAGAACACGCTTCGAAATGCTGAAAGCGGGCATCAGGTAAGCGGTCGAGCCGTTGTTATTTCTTCTTTTTTTTAGGTTTGTTTCAGTGAATTTCCTTTTTTTCCGTTTTTTCTCTATATATCTAAAAATAAATAAACTATGAGAGTACAAACAAAGAGACACTCAAAGACACGTATAGACGAGCAGACACATGGAGTTGCTCTGATATATTCATCATGGCGCGCGCAGCAGTTATCCCCGAGGTTCTCTAACCAAAGGAACACAACAGGGAGGAAGTAGGGTTGCGGTTCAGTCGGGGATTCGGCAAAGAGGGTTCCAGTACTGCCTTGACACAGGCCTTTTTTTCTCTCTTCCTTAATCTCTCTCTCTGTCTATCTATCTGTCTATCTTTTTTTCCCTCTCTCTCTCTTTCTCCTTCTATCTCTCTCTCTCTCTCTCTTGTTTTCTTTTTTTCTCTCTCTCTCCTTCTCTCTCTCTCTCTCTCTCTCTCTCTCTCTCTCTCTCTCTCTCTCTCTCTCTCTATCTATCTATCTATCTCTTTCTCTCTCTCTCTCTCTCTTAATCTCTCTCTCTCTTAATCTCTCTCTCTCTTAATCTCTCTCTCTCTTAATCTCTCTCTCTCTTAATCTCTCTCTCTCTTAATCTCTCTCTCTCTTAATCTCTCACTCTCTCTTAATCTCTCACTCTCTCTTAATCTCTCTCTCTCTTAATCTCTCTCTCTCTCTCTCTCTCTCTCTCTCTCTCTCTCTCTCTCTCTCTCTCTCTCTCTCTCTCTCTCTCTCTCTCTCTCTCTCTCTCTTTCAACCATGCATACCCTTTACCTGGGATATCAAAACCACGTGTCCGATTCCTCGACTGAAGGTCTCTCTGCATCTCCCAATGCCTAAGGGACGGACTTCGTCTTCGTAAATACTGCACGCCGTAGTAGATAAGATGAACGTTATTACCCATATGTGTCATACGAGTTTGTTTATGTGGAGTTTGGATATCTTTGGGAAATAAATGTCGATGGAGCGATTGAGGTCAGAACGTTAGGAAGGTGGAAAGTTGTGGGTAAGGTAAATGGGGAGGAGATATTAGGATATAGGGAGATATGATAAATAACACACACACACATACATACACACAGATATATATATATATATATATATATATATATATATATATATATATATATATATATATATATATATATATATATATATATATATATATATATACATGTATGTATGTATGTATGTTTATGTATGCTCCCTCTCTCTTTTCTTCTTTCTTTCCCCCTCTCTCTCTCTTCTTTCTTTTCCCTCTTATTCTTCCTTTTCTCCTTTTCTTCCTTCTGTTTCCATCCACCGTTTTCACCCACTTTGACCCCCGGCAGATGATGGGTGATTCGTCCCACTGAAATCTTCATCTAATCCTCCTTTCAAGCGGCGTAATCTCACGTGGACTGGGTGCCCGCCGAACTCCCGAGCCCCCCCCCCCATCCCCTACCCCCCATACTCTCCCCTTCCCCCTATTTCTACCTCCTTACCTCCTTACCTCCCCTCCCCCCCCCGTTTCTACCACTTGCTTCCCTCTTCCCGTTTTGTTGTTATTGTTGTTGTTTTTGTTATTGTTTTTTTTAAACGTTTGAGTGGAGATTCAGCTGAGATTCTCATATTCCGCTTTTTTTTATTTTTTGTTTTTTGTTTCACTTTTCAGGGATGATTTTTGTCTGCGATGGAAGAATAAGTTCAACGTCTTTCGTTCACTATATATACATGTATGTGTGTGTGTGTGTGTGCGTGTGCGTGTGTGTGTGTGTGTGTGCGTGTGTGTGCTTGTATGTGCGTGTGTGCTTCTATATTTGTGAGTGCGTGTGTGTCCCTATGCTTGTGCGTGTGTGTATGTATATATTTGCTTAGATGTGTGTCTACAATTGTATGCATGCACGCGTATATGTATGCGGACATACATTCATGCTGTCTATTCCTCAGGCTATCTATCCCTCCCATGCCCCCCCCCCCTCCTGTCTCCCCGAGGTGTTAATAAGATAATGATAAGACAATAAAATGACAATGATAATAATGACAATGTTAATAAGACAATAATAAGACAATAAAATGACAATGATAATAATGACAATGTTAATAAGACAATAATAATACAATAAAATGACAATGATAATAATGACAATGTTAATAAGACAATAATAAGACAATAAAATGACAATGATAATAATGACAATGTTAATAAGACAATAAAATGACAATGATAATAATGACAATGTTAATAAGACAATAATAAGACAATAAAATGACAATGATAATAATGACAATGTTAATAAGACAATAATAATACAATAAAATGACAATGATAATAATGACAATGTTAATAAGACAATAATAAGACAATAAAATGACAATGATAATAATGACAATGTTAATAAGACAATAATAATACAATAAAATGACAATGATAATAATGACAATGTTAATAAGACAATAATAAGACAATAAAATGACAATGGTAATAATGACAATGTTAATAAGACAATGATAAGACAATAAAATGACAATGAGGATAATGACAATGTTAATAAGACAATGATAAGACAATAAAATGACAATGATGATAATGACAATGTTAATAAGACAATGATAAGACAATAAAATGACAATGATAATAATGACAATGTTAATAAGACAATAATAAGACAATAAAATGACAATGATAATAATGACAATGTTAATAAGACAATGATAAGACAATAAAATGACAATGATAATAATGACAATGTTAATAAGACAATAATAAGACAATAAAATGACAATGATAATGACAATGTTAATAAGACAATGATAAGACAATAAAATGACAATGATAATAATGACAATGTTAATAAGACAATAATAAGACAATAAAATGACAATGATAATAATGACAATGTTAATAAGACAATGATAAGACAATAAAATGACAATGATAATAATGACAATGTTAATAAGACAATGATAAGACAATAAAATGACAATGATAATAATGACAATGTTAATAAGACAATGATAAGACAATAAAATGACAATGATAATAATGACAATGTTAATAAGACAATGATAAGACAATAAAATGACAATGATAATAATGACAATGTTAATAAGACAATAATAATACAATAAAATGACAATGATAATAATGACAATGTTAATAAGACAATAATAAGACAATAAAATGACAATGATAATAATGACAATGTTAATAAGACAATGATAAGACAATAAAATGACAATGATAATAATGACAATGTTAATAAGACAATGATAAGACAATAAAATGACAATGATAAGAATGACAATGTTAATAAGACAATGATAAGACAATAAAATGACAATGATAATAATGACAATGTTAATAAGACAATAAAATGACAATGATAATAATGACAATGTTAATAAGACAATAATAAGACAATAAAATGACAATGTTAATAAGACAATGATAAGACAATAAAATGACAATGATAAGACAATAAAATGACAATGATAATAATGACAATGTTAATAAGACAATACAAATGAGACAATAAAATAATTTCGAATAAATATCAGTAATTGTCGCTTGCACTTAGAGTCCGCGGTGAGATAAGCAGCGACACCTTATCTGAGAGAATATTCTCCTGGGAATTTCGAAGTGGAGGACGTAGTGTGAAAATCGGATTGTCTTTTGTGTAAAGGACTATTGTTTTTTTGGATAAAGATGGTTGGTTTTTGTGTTTTGATTGTGTGTTTGTGTCTGGGTGTAGGAGAGTGTAGGTATTTGTGACTATGGTGGTGTTTTTTTTTTTAATAGATGGATTGTTTGTGTATGGCGGACAGCTGTGGAAAGAGTATAATAATAATAAAAATAATAATAATAATAATAATAATAATAATAATAATAATAAAATAATAATAATAATAATAAATAATAAAATATAAATAATATATAAAATAGTATAATAATAAAAATAAGTATTTTTGAAGTAATTATATATTTGAAATATTGTACATGTTTACGAGTACGTGTGTAAATGTTGTTTCATTTGCTATGGAATCACTTCTTATTTTTGTGTGTGTGTTTTTCTTATATTTCTAAAACGAATTGCTTTTCCAGTGACATATTCAAGCGAGGAAAAAAAAAATCTCCTTTTTATTTTGTTTCAGTTGGTAATGTAATGACAAAAATGGAAATAAGGAAAATGCTAGAAAGAAAACGTAAAAAACGAGTTCTTTTTTTCACAAACAATTAACCACTTGCTCAACCTAATTACAACAGCGATCCACGCCATCCATAATGAGTGTGGATATTTCGCCTTTCCTGCGTTGTAGTATGACGCTGAACCCGGAATTTTGGCGGGATACTGTTCGTCCAATTTAGTTTCTCATTTCTTTAATTCACAAGGTTTTTGTATAATAATTTCTTTACTTATTTCCAAAGGAGCTTAAGAATATTATGAATTGTCTCGGCGCACATTACATCCACAAGATCGACCTAGATTAAGATAAAAATGAAAACGATTTCTCGACTTTTGCATATGTTCACCTTCGTCTGTCCGTCTTTAAATAAAGATTCACGTTTAAAAACCAGAAAAGCCATCGCGAGAATTTCGTTGACGTTGATGTGCCAAGCAAAATTAAAAGGAAAAATAAAGTTTAATAAGGTTTCTTAAAATGAAGATAATTGGTTGTCTGAGGTGAGCATATAGGTTGTTAACAAGGTAATAAAGATTCTATTTTCCTTTTTTATAATTCTGGTAGCTTTTATTTTAGCGACACACAGTAGGTGAAATAGTATTCTAAAAAAAAACTAGAACCTATGAATGTTTAATACACCAGACAAATTGCATCATTCTGGTGTCAATTTCTATCAGCACACCTGCAGAAATAGAATCAAAATAGAACTCATGAATGTTTAACACGCCTGATAAACAATACTATTCTTATATCAATTTCTATCGGCACACCAACAGACGTACAGCCGTTACTAACTGAAATTTGAAAAAAAAAGAATTTGAAACAAACATTCCTTCTCAAACTGCAGCTTGCTTTGTCTTACTAATTGAGCTAATTGAAGCTACATCACGAAATTATTGGCCAATGATTAAAGTAAATATTCCCCCGACGAAGAATAACCAGAGCAGAAATTGCCGACAAGACAGCGGAATGATAATATATAACTTCGACCAAATAAAAATGTTAACTTATAACGAAGAAAAAAAAAGGTTAAATGACGAGGACATTACGTATGCAGACTCTAATTCTCGCCGTCCAACTCTGTTAATGAAACTTTCTGTACTCTCCGAATTTGTTCATTAGGCAAGTCCCTCTTAACAGCGTACGTTAAAATTTGAAAGAAAAAAATAGATAATAAAACGCAACATTTTAAATATGAATATTACAATGACCCGGTTTCAGTTTCACGTGAATTCTCAAAGTTAGGCTTAACTTGGACGACTATGAACCTGTTAACAAGGATAGTTAGCAGCGGGAGTCAAGAACAACTACGCTTGTCATTAGGCATTTGTCTGCTGGATTCCGACCAGTTCAAAATTCGAATTGTCGAGTCCGTTAACTCGTCCATCAACGGTTCTCGGTCTGTCGCGCCTGCGTTTCAGTAACGTTCTTCTGAAGTAAGACCGATATTGTTGGTAATCTATATTTTTTTCTTTTTTCTTCTTTTTCTGAAGAAAGAACAAAAGTTTTTTTTACCGAATAAAAGGATTGGAAACATCAGTATGACAAGAAGAATATCAGTGATGATTATCACTACGACCTTCATGATAAACAACAATAAAAAAAAGTCTGTAAAGAACATTTTCTTTACTAAGAAATTCGAACTGCAGCCATATCCAAAACAATTTAACAGTTTTTTTTTCTTTTTATTCTTTTACCAAATAAAAGGATTAAATAACACCAATATAGCAAGAAGAACTACACTGATAATCATTACTACAACCTCCATAATAAACAACAATAAAAAAAAAGTCTGTAAAGAACATTTCCCCTTACGAGAAATTCAAAAAGCAACCATATCCAAAAACCTCCCTCACATATGAATACCAAAAATACCAAAACTCGAAATTCCCGCCTTCCGCCCTTTCGCAAAAACAACGAATGTCACGGTTCTTTGCGGAGACAAACTTATCTCGAAAAATATATGCGAGACACCCGCCATTCCGACAACTATGGTGGACTTGGACCCTGGATGCTGAGAGAGGAGAAAGGGGGGGGGGGGTATGTGAGAGGGGAGGGGGAGAGAAAGTGAAAAGGAGTGGGAGGAAGGGAGACAGATAGATAGATGGATAAAGAGGGAGAGAGAGAATAAAGAGAGGAGGGGGAGAAAGAGAAAAGGGGAGGGAGGAAAGGAGACAGATAGATAGATGGATAGAGAGGGAGAGAGAGAATAAAGAGAGGAGGGAGAGAGAGAGAGAAAAGGGGTGGGAGGAAGGGAGACAGATAAATAGATGGATAGAGAGGCAGAGAGAGAATAAAGAGAGCGGGTAGAGAAAGAGAAAAGGAGTGGGAGGAAGGGAGACAGATAAATAAATGGCTAGACACGCAGAGAGAGAATAAAGAGAGGAGGGAGAGAAAGAGAAAAGGGGTGGGAGGAAGGGAGACAGATAGATAGATGGATAGAGAGGGAGAGAGAGTATAAAGAGAGGAGGTAAAGAAAGAGAAAAGGGGTGGGAGGAAGGGAGACAGATAGATAGATGGATAGAGAGGGAGAGAGAGAGAATAAAGAGAGGAGGTAGAGAAAGAGAAAAGGGGTGGGAGGAAGGGAGACAGACAAATAGATGGATAGAGAAGCAGAGAGAATAAAGAGAGGAGGGGGAGAGAAAGAGAAAAGGGGTGGGAGGAAGAGAGACAGATAGATAGATGGGTAGAGAGGGAGAGAGAGAATAAAGAGAGGAGGGAGAGAGAAAGAGAAAAGGGGTGTGAGGAAAGGAGACAGATAGATAGATGGATAGATAGGGAGAGAGAATAATGAGAGGAGGGAGAGAAAGAGAATGAGGGGGAAGGAGGGAGACAGACTGATAGATAGATTCATGGAGAGAGAGAGAGAGAATAAAGAGAGGAGGGATAGAAAGAGAGAGAGGGGATGGGAGATAGATTGATAGATGGATAGAGAGAGGGAGAATAAAAAGAGGAGGGATAGAAAGAGAGAGGGGGAGGGAGATAAACTGATAGATAGATAAATGGATAGAGAGAGAGAGCGAAAGAATAAAGAGAGGGGGGATAGAAAGGCAGAGGGGGGTGGGAGATAGATTAATAGATAGATAGATGGATAGAGGGAGAGAGAGAGAATAAAGAGAGGCGGGCTTTAAAGAGAGAGAGGGGATAGGAGATAGACTGATAGATGTATGGATGAATAGAGAGAGAGAGAGAATGAGATGAGCGAAAGAAAGAGAAAAAGGGAGAGGGAGGGAGACAGATGAATAGATAGAGAGAGGGAGGGAGAATAAAAAGAGAAGGGATAGAAAAATAGAGTGGGAGGAGGGAGATAGATTGATAGATGTATATATAGAGAGAATAAAGAGTAGAGGGATAGATAGAGAAAGAAGGGGGTGGGAGATAGATTGATAGATAGATAGATGGATAGAGAGAGAGAAAGAATAAAGAGACGAGGGATAGAAAGACAGAGGGGTAAGGAAATTGATGGATAGATGGGGAGAGAGAGAGAGTGAGAGAACAAGAACGAGAAAGTGAGAAAGAAAAAAAAAAAAAAAAACATTAACAGCAAACTAAACAAATTGGAAAAAAATAAAAAGAACCAATCACATCACTACAGGCAGTTTAAAGAGAAAGGGGTAAGGAAATTGATGAATAGATGGAGAGAGAGAGAGAAAGGGAGAGCGAGAAAGCAAGGCCGAGAAAGAGAAAGATATTTAAAAAAAAATTAATATCAAACCAAACAAAATGAAAATAAAATAAAAAGAACACACGCACAGTTTAAAGTTTAGACACAGAAAGAAACAAACAGTAATACACATATTTCTATATTCAGATAAACTTGTATACAAAAGATACACAGACACAATACACCAAATCGAAAGGAGATTGTAAAGCTATTATTGTACATAGAACAGTTACTGCTTTCCAAATATCCATGTTCTATTAAAGGTCCTAGCTACTGTATCATAAGGCAATAAGCATATGTAAATACAGCCATAAACGACCCTAATAGATGTGTGCACAGTATTATTAGTACATTGTAATCATTTTCTTCTTCTCTCTCTCTCTCTCACTCTCTCTCTCTCTCTCTCTCTCTCTCTCTCACTCTCTCTCTCTTTCTCTCTCTCTCTCTCTCTCTCTCTCTCTCTCTCTCTCTCTCTCTCTCTCTCTCTCTCTCTCTCTCTCTCTCTCTCTCTCTCTCTCTCTCTCTCTCTCTCTCTCTCTCTCTCTCTCTCTCTCTCTCTCTCTCTCTCTCTCTCTCTCTCTCTCTCTCTCCTCCCTCCCTCCCCCTCTCCCTCTCCCTCTCTCCTCTCTCTCCCGCTCCATCTCCCTCTCCCTCTCCCTCTCCCTCTCCCTCCCTCTCCCTCTCCCTCTCCCTCGCTCTCCCTATCTCTCTCTCAAAATTCTTTCACTTAGGTAATATTTCCTTCGTAAAGGAATCCTATCAACACTAAAAAATAGGAAAGACAAGAAAGGAAACTGAAATTACTGTAACCTATTAGTTTGACATTAATAGCGGGAAACTTGTGCTGGAACACTCTAATTACTTTTCCTGGGATACTATGAATCTTTTCTCTTTTCCCCCCTCTTCTTTCTTCTTCTCTTATTGCTATTTCTTCTTTCTTTTTCTCTTCTGTATTTCTTTTTCTTTTTCTTCGTCTTTTTCTCCTTCTTCGTCTTCTTCGTCTTCTTCTACGTTTTCTTCTTTATCTTCTTGTACTTCCTCTTCTTATTATTTTTTTCTTTTCCATCTCCCTTTTCTCCTTCTTATTCTTCTTTTCTTCTTCGTCTTCGTCTCCCTTTTAATCATAATTTTTTTCGTATTATCATTATCTATCTTTCATAATTATTTCGCCTTGTTCTTTTTTAAAAGCATCTCTTAGGCTTTGGATATTTCATGTTATTTTGGCGTTCACAACAATAACGAAACATTAAATCTAAATAAAACATATAATAACATTAAATACAATAATCAAACATGAAATATAATAAAACATGAAATATAATAAATAAACATGAAATATAATGATTGAACATAAAATATCATAACTAAACAAAATGTAATAATTAAACATAAATATCATATATAAACATAAAATGTAATAACTAAAATAAAATATAATAACTGAACATAATAGCTAGACATAAAATATAACTAAACATAATAACTAATCACAGATACAATAATTAAAAAATATAACTAAACAAAAAATATAATAACTAAACATAACTAAAAAGAGTCCTTATCGGCAGGTATATTGTTGCCCTCGAATGTCGTGTTCTAATTTTTTTCCTAATGTTTTTTCCTAATGTACTTATTTACTTAATCAAATCAAACCATTCATACCGTTAAGCAAAATATTCATAATAATGATTCACCAATTTATCAAAATCAGGCTGTCAACGCACATGCATACATACATATATGTATACATATATATGAGTACCTATGTGAATATATACCTAGATTCCTTCAGAACGCGTGTGAGGTGTGTGATAGGATCATATATATATATATATATATATATATATATATATATATATATATATATATATATATATATATATATATATATATATATATATATATATATATATATATATATATACATATATATGTATATATATATATATATATGTATATATATATATATATATGTGTGTGTGTGTGTGTGTGTGTGTGTGTGTGTGTGTGTGTGTGTGTGTGTGTGTGTGTGTGTGTGTGTGTGTGTGTGTGAATTTACATATATACTAACATATTTGTAAACAGTGAAATAAGTTGTTTCTAGTTTGCACTCCCTGTCATTTCATAAACAAAAAAAAAATTGCTTTTGAGTTCCTTCTTTTCAATTTCCTTGCAAAAAAAAAAAAAAAAAAAAAAATACGCACATGCAACTGCACGTGACTTTCATTTGATTTTTTCACGCGAAACTTTCTTTTGAAGAAAATAGAAACGTCATTGTGAATGTCTTGCTAGGAAAAGAAAAAGAAAAAAAAAGAGAAAAAAAATAACTCCAATTTTCCGAACCGATAGCCAGACATTCAAAGAGCAGCGGGTGTCCACGTCTCTCGTCGAAATTCCGATAATATGCATTCACACCGCGAGCAATTTCGTCTTTCTGCCTTTGGGAAAAGTCAAGAAAAAAAATATTTGAGGACCCCCTAAAAAAAAATATTTACATTACGTCACCGCGTGTATTCAGTGCTTTTAACTGAATTCATTATTCGACAATAGGAAAACGACTAGAGGAGTCTATCGACGCTTAGAAAAAAATACATACACCCCAAAAAGAAAAGAAAATGATAATAAAACACAGACGCCATTAACGAATCAAAAACTTTTTCCTAGTGGGACGCCGTTCCCGCCAAATGTGCGGCCGTTCCCGCCAATTACGCGCCATCTTGCGTCTCGTCGCCCTCGGATTTCACTCGAAATATCTCTTCATCTTTTTACTGCGGTAATGCCGAGATATCGCGTAGATGTGATTCATGATAAGGACATGTAAATGAGATAAGGTTTTCTTTCTTTGGTTTGCGTGGGCGGCTTTGAGTTTGTTGAAGTGAAATCTTTGTTTGAGACCGGTTGTATTATGGAGTAGGAATTTTTATTTCATTTGCTTACGTCTATTTGTTTCCTTTTAGGCTTAATTGTAAAAATATATATATATATTATAATTATAACGATGTCGATCAAGATAATAGTAAAATGGTGATAATGGTCATGATGAGGAGGAGGAGGAGGAAGATAATGATAAACATCGCAATCACCATCGCAATAATAATAATATCATCATGATAACAATAATAACGAATAAAATCGATAATAAATGCAACAAGAACCACAATTCAAACCGCCAAAACGAACACCAAATTCCCTTCCCATCCCATCCGTCGACCTTCATCAACTTTTCCCAAAAGCCCCTCATACATTATCAAATTGGCAACCTGTACAAGTCATAAAGTCATCTAGCAAATTTCCGAAAACTAATTTTCCCTGCCCGAGTCTCCCGCCATCGGCCAAGTTTGTTTAGATATATCAACAAGGGAGGGAGAAGTTCCGAACATTTTCTTTCCGCGCGTTGGCTCTGGCTTCGGCGTCGCGCGTTAGGTCAGTTCGTCTAACCACCCTTTTCCTGTGACTCTTCTTCCTGTTTTCGTAAAATATGTGAGTTGGAGATGTCTTTGATCCGCATTCGAACAAACACGAGGAGAAAAAGAAGTGAAATCATAAATTACATGAAAACTCATTCGTTCCTTGAGAAACTTTTGTAGTATTGCTATTTCCTTATTCTTTCTCTTTTTTTCAATTGTTTTTTCTTGTTCTTCTTTGTATTTCTTTTGGTTTTCTCATTTCTTTTATTCATTATTTCTTTCTTTTTCTTCCTTTTCTCGTACATATATTCGGCGTTTTCTTATTCTGAATTTTCGTCTCACTATTTCTTGTTTTTTAGTTGTTATTCTTTTGATTTTCTTTTTCTTTTACTGTTTTCTTTCTTTTTTTTTTTTTTTTTTTTTTGCTTTTGTTCTTTTCTTCTTACTTGGGTGTGTTGTTTTCTTACTTGCTTTTTTTTTCTTTCTTTCTTTTCGCTTGATATCTCCCTTTTTTCTTTCTATATCTTTATATCTTTTCTCGTTTTACTATTTTTTTCTTGTTTTTCTTTTTTCTCTTGTTTACTCGTTTTTTTTCTTTTTTCTGTATTCATCGTCTCGTTTCTGTCGTTATTTACCATTTTTTGTGGTGGTCACAATTATTATCATTATTATTTTCATTGTTCCTCTTTTCGTTATTACTTACTACAAATTAGTATTGTTGATGTTATTCTTGTTATTATTATCATTATTATTCTTTATCATTTATTTCTATCATTATTATTATTTATCATCTAATTCTATTATTATTATTCTTCATTATCTATTACTATCGTTATTGTTCTTTATCATATATTATTATCATTACTGCTGCCATTATTATTTTCAGTTTATAATTATCATTATGATTCTATTAGTATCATTGCTATTAGTATCATTATGATTATCAGTGTGATTATCATCATCATCATCATTATCATTTTTATTATCATTATCATTGCTTTCATAATCCTCATTATATATATATATATATATATATATATATATATATATATATATATATATATATATATATATATATATATATATATATTTATATATATATATATATATATATATATATATATATATATATATGTGTGTGTGTGTGTGTGTGTGTGTGTGTGTGTGTGTGTGTGTGTGTGTGTGTATATATATATATATATATATATATATATATATATATATATATATATATATATATATATATATATATATATATGTAAATTTCTTTCATAAAAGCGGTCGTGACTTTTTATATCGCATCAACTAATCTCTCTATTTCATTTTTCTATTCATTATCATCAGTTTTCTCTCTTCAGTCCGACCTTCTCTCATTCTTCTCTCACTCCATCCGTTTATCGTCACCTCATTTCATCTTCTATCGATTCCCTTTCTTTCTTCACTCCCATCTCTCATCCCCTTTCTTTCCTCACTCCCATTTAATATCGTTTCTCCTTCGTCTCCTCTTCGTAATGTCTTGTACTTGATATTTTCATCTTTAAGGAGTGCGTGTTACTCGCCTGACCTCGCACCTCGCCTGCATTAAGGGTGAACAGCCCATGCCTTCAACACGGGACTCTGATCTCTAGCGGGTTTTCTCACGGGCTGAAAGGGTGAGGCTGGACGTGGAGGAAGAGAGTGAGAGATGGAGGTCGAAATAAGAAAGGGGGGAATGGGAGAGAATGGAGAAAGGGAGGGAGAGGGAAAGGTAGAGTATGAAGGGGGGAAAAGGGGAGGAGGAATTAAAGGAGGTGGAAAGACGTAGATAGAGAGACCAAGATACAGAGAGAGAGAGAGAATGGGAACGAGAGACAGAGAGAAGAGAGAGACATAGAATGGAAACGAGAGATAGAGAGAAGAGAGAGAGAATGGGAGCGAGAGATAGAAAGAAAAGAGAGAGAGAGACAGAGAGAAATAGAAAGAAAATGAGAAATGAATAAAAAGAAAGAAGCATAAGAAAGGTATACAAACAGGAAGGAGAGAAAGAATAAAGAAAGAGGGTGGGAAGAGCAGAAGAAGAATGAGAAGCAAGGAAGGAGGAGGTGTTGTTATATGATGACGTAATCATAATGATGATACTGTCGTAAAGCCTTGTCGTAAAGCCGCAGCCGAGGTAAACAAGGAGGGAGTTTATGGTCGTCGAGAAACACTCATTGGGATCTTAAGGTGGTGTTTCGGACTGCGGTTTTGGACCTTATCGTTACCTCTAAGATAACCCTCTTGAACCCCTCTTGAAACCCCCATTTTCTTCCTCTTTGTCCCCTCTTGAACCCCCCATTTTCCTCCTCTTTGTCCCCTCTTGAACCCCCCATTTTCCTCTTCTTTGTCCCCTCTTGAACCCCCCCATTTTCCTCTTCTTTGTCCCCTCTTGAACCCCCCATTTTCCTCTTCTTTGTTCCCTCTTGAACCCCCCATTTTCCTCTTCTTTGTCCCCTCTTGAACCCCCATTTTCTTCCTCTTTGTCCCCTCTTGAACCCCCATTTTCCTCTTCTTTGTCTCCTCTTGAAACCCCCATTTTCCTCTTCTTTGTCCCCTCTTGAACCCCCCATTTTCCTCTTCTTTGTTCCCTCTTGAACCCCCCATTTTCCTCTTTTTTTGTCCCCTCTTGAACCCCCCATTTTCCTCTTCTTTGTTCCTTCTTGAACCCATTTTCCTCTTCTTTGTCCCCTCTTGAACCCCCCATTTTCTTCCTCTTTGTCCCCTCTTGATCCCCCCATTTTCCTCCTCTTTGTCCCCTCTTGAAACCCCCAATTTTCCTCTTCTTTGTCCCCTCTTGAACCCCTCTGGAGCTTCTTCTTCTCCTCTTTCTCCCCCTCTTTAAACTTTAAATCTCTTCTCCTCTTTTTCTTCTCTTCTGGAATCCTCTTCTTCCTCTCCATTTTTGCCTCCTCTCGTTAACCCCATTCTTCTCTTATTCCTCTCCCCTTGATCCCTCTTCTTCTCTTCCTCTTCTCATCTTGAACCACTTCCACTCTTCTTCTCCTCTTGAACCTCTTCTTCTCTCCCTCTCCCTCTTTCTCCTCCTCCTCCTCTTTTGAACCCCTTTCTCCTTCATTTCTTTCTCTATTTAAAATCCTCTTCTCTTCCTCTTCCTTATCCTCTTCCTCCTCTTCGATATCCTGGAACTGTTCCTCCTCTTCTTCCTTTTCCTCCTCTTCCTCCTCCTCGCCTTGCCTCTTCTCCTCTTCCTCCTCGTCTTGTCTCTCCTCCTCCTCAATTTCCTTATCGTCGCTCTTCTCTATATACCCTTTTACTGCTGTTTTCATATCACCCATTCGTAGCCTCCTTCACCTTAACTGTTATTGTTCTCGTGTTTCTTCTTCGACCTCTCACTTCCTTTATTCTTATTTTACTCCATTCTCTTTTTTTTCTCTCTCTCTCACTCTATCTGTCCCTCTGCCTTAGTCTTTCTCTTTCTCTCTCTCTCTCTCTCTCTCTCTCTCTCTCTCTCTCTCTCTCTCTCTCTCTATCTATCTATCTATCTATCTATCTATCTATCTCTATCTCTATCTATCTATCTATCAATCTGTCTGTCTGTCTCTCTAAGTCTCTCTCTCTCTCTCTCTCTCTCTTCTCTCTCTCTCTCTCTCTCTCTCTCTCTCTCTCTCTCTCTCTCTCTCTCTCTCTCTCTCTCTCTCTCTCTCTCTCTCTCTCTTTCTTTCTTGCTTTCTTTCTCTCTCTCTCTCTCTCTCTCTCTCTCTCTCTCTCTCTCTCTCTCTCTCTCTCTCTCTCTCTCTCTCTCTCTCTCTCTCTCGCTGTCTCTCTCTCTCTCTCTCACGATTTATCTATTTCTTATCATTTATTGTTCCCTTGCCATTTCATCTCTTCCATTACGTTTCCTCACTGTCCATTTTCTTCGATTTATTCCTGTTTCTTTTTTTCATTTGTTTATCTCCTCTTCCCGGTTCTCCTCTTCCCCTTCTGTTTGTCCACTATTCGGTAAAGGAAAGAGGGGAAAAGATAGAATAGGCCAAAAAAAAGAGTGCATAGAGAAATACCAGATAGGAGGAGAAAGAGGGGAGAGAGAGAGACTGATAAAGTTAGGATCGAAATATTTGAGTGACGAAGAGGGGAAGAAGAGGAAAAAGAATAGATGTAATGGAAGGTGAACAGAGACCAAAGAAATAGGAATAACTAAATAAACAAAGAAACATCAAGCGCGAATTGAATAGCTAGAAAAGGCGGGAAAATCAAATATGAAAGAAAAATACAGAACTGTAATTAAACTGAAGCGAGACGAGAATGTGGAAAAAGGACGATAAAAAAAGGAAAATACGCAATGAATATGGAATAATTTAACTCCATTCTCATAACAATTATACAGAACTATCCTAAGACAACTTATTCCTCGCATTCTGCCGACGTAAGGACCATAAGGGTCAAAATCAGCGCCGCCCTGTTGGATAGCATTATCTACTGCTTCCTGGCACTGTCAGAGGGTCTTAAAGATGCTAATCCTATAGCGAAACACGGAGATCTCGGCCTTTGCGACGCGACTAGGGTACGCAACACACCAAATCTCTTCTATACACCTCTTCTACTGCCATTGTTCTCTTTTGTTTGTTTTGTCTGTTTGCTTTCTCTCTATCTCTTTCGTCTTCGTTGTCCGTCTCTTTGTCTTTTGGGATCTCTCCTGATCGTTTACTCTCTCTCTCTCTCTCTCTCTCTCTCTCTCTCTCTCTCTCTCTCTCTCTCTGTCTCTCTCTCTCTCTCTCTCTCTCTCTCTCTCTCTCTCTCTCTCTGTCTCACTTTATGCTTTCCCGACTTCATCAGTCTTTTTCCCCTCCTTCTCTTCCTCTTTTTTCCCTCTTCTTTTCTTACCTTCTCTCCGCCCCTCTCCTCCTCTTAACTCTAACATTTTCTCTTCCTTTTACTCTCTTCTTCTTCTGCCTCCTCCCGTTCTTCATTCCTTTCCTATTCTACTAGTTTTGTTCTTCTTCTTCCTCTTCTCCTACATCTATTCAACTTTCTTCTCCCTTTCTAAATTATCCTAAATAGAGTAACAAATATTCAAGCAAAAATACTCTGTTTTCAAAGAAAATTAGAAACAAACAAGGTAAACAAGAGCAAAGATTTATCAAGCCATAAATTTCGATAAAAAGAACAGCATATCATAAGTTACTTATTTCAGCAACTAATGGCACAGGCAGAGTTACTGCAAATACCAATATAGCTTATCCTTGCAATCGCCAATGCACAGCGCTTGCATGCAGTTTAGTTGTGTCAGTGCAAATTTGATGATCCAGATTTCATAAACACGTGAATAATAAATAAAATAACGATACCAAAAGAGATTACCAATTAAGAATTTTTGGATATCACAAAACGGATTAAAAATCAACTGGTATACTGACGTTATAAACATCGTTAGAATTATCCCTCTTATACAAATTATGATAATACAAGTGATGGAATTAGTTCCCCGACATACAATCAATACATCGGACTCATTAAAACTTGCTAGTGAACTTAAATAAGATCTTGATAATAGAATTTCCTTTTCGACCTAGTAAGTCTCTCGATCACCTCTCGCAGACCAAATTAATGATACACTATAAGCAAATCCCTTTATACAGTCGAACGTGATATCATGTTAAGTATAATCGGAAATACAGCCAAAGTCTCGATCCTTTCCTATCCCTCAAATGGAAAACAATATGTCAAGTTTAACGAGTTTAAAGCAAAACTGCTTCCCAACATGATGGCGTCTCGCAGGGTTTTATGCTAGGGTCTAAATTATTTTTGTTATATACTAAAATTACTGAAATTTGTCTTGTTCACAGATAGATATATCTATGCTTTCCATTTGGATAAGATAAACCGTTGTTGCTGTATTTAACCAAAAACGAATTTACACAAAACCATGGATAGTGTCCGTTACTTGTTCATCTTCACTATAAAGAAAAGCTAAATATACAAGAATTATTTCCATCTAAAATTGGAAAAGCAATCCGTATATGATAAAGAAAATCACTTATCTTGGATGTAACTTTGAAAGCCACTTTAATTGGTAATCTCAGCTTGATGTAAAAAAAAAAGAAAAAAAAAATTATATATATATATATATAAATATATATATATATATATATATATATATATATATATATATATATATACATATATATATATATATATATATATATATATATATATGTATATATATATATATTTATATATATATATATATATATATATATATATATATATGTACATATATATATATATATATATATATATATATATATATATATATATATATATATCATACTACATCACACCCGTATTACATTTACTGTGAAAGTCTTGTTAGCTAAATCGACATCACCGGAACGTGAAATAGTGTTAGCCATGCTTTATCCGCAGACTTAAAATCAAAATTCTTTTTAAAGAATAAGAAGTGTGAACTCCATCAAATAAATAACCTAGTTACTTTTTGTGTTATTACACATGTTTAGACAAAACTACATTTGAATTTGAAACTGGTTCTCAGAATACAAGGAGCAGAATTCCTCCTTTACACAGTTCTAATCTCTTTAATGTCCCTTTCACAGGATCATCCCATCTACAGACATATATGAGAACAAATGATAAAAAAAAAAAAAAAAAAAAATCAGAGAGCTTACATATATTCCTATCAGAATATTGATTATGCCAAATTGTTCTATATTTTGTATCCATGTAATACAATAACAAACACTATACTATGTTATTACAGTAACCCGTCTAGAGCCAGTCATTTGTTTGTAAACTAATATGTACCCTCAAGGACGGTAGCAGCTGTTACCGGTGTGAACCATTGATCTCTGTGTAGCGTTTATTTATATGTTTGTATGGTATTGGCTAAATAAACACTGGACAAATTAGCTGTCACCGAATATCGCTTTTCATCTCCCTATACCTCTCTAATCTATTTCTCTTCCTTCTTCTCCTGGTCTTCATCTTTCGTTTCCTCTATCTTTTTTCTTTTCTTCGTCCTTCCCCTCCTTCTTTTCTTCTCTTCCACTTCTCTTCTTCTGTTTCTTTTCCTTTTCCCCTTTCTCCTTCTCTGTCGCTTTTTTCCTTTGACTTTTGTGCTTCCTCCACATCCTTCCCTCTCTCATTTTCCTCATCTTCAAATTACTCCTAAACACACGCACACACACACACACACACACACACACACACTTAAGCACGATGACTGAAACCTTCATTTATGTAAGTACCGCCATTTCGCCCGTCAATATCTTGCTTGCTCTATTTAAACTATATTTAAGGGTGTATATCCTTTGCGTTTGAAGTGAGATATGAGTCTAGTTAAGAGAGAAAGAGCGTGAGAGAGAACGGATGGTGAGAAAGAGAGAGATGATAAAAGGAGGGAGAGATATAGATGAGAAGTAGTTTGAGAAGGGAGATTGTTAGTTTGAGGGAAATGGAATAAGTGGAAAGAGGGAGGGGGATAAACAGGTGAAGATAAACAGATAAAGAGATGAATAGATATGAAAGTGATAAAGATGGAAAAGAGAATCTATTAGTTGGGTGAAGGGAAGTGGAATACATAAGGGAAAGGCAGAGAGGCGGACAGACATGGAGAAAAACAAACGACGGAGATGATGCAAATTCATTGGATCTCTTCTTTCCTATATCCTATCTCCTTATTTCTTCCTATGTTCTGCTATCTCCCTCTTCCGTCCTATGTCCTATCCTCATCTTCCTTCCTATGTCCTCCTATCTACCTATTTCTTTCTATCTCCTGCTATCTCCCTCCTCCTTTCTATCTCCTGCTACCTCCCTTTTCCTTCCTATGCCCTGTCCCCCTCTTCCTTCCTATGTCCTATCTTCCTATTTCTTCCTATGGCCTGCATTCCCCCTCTTCTTTCCTGCATCCTGTTATCTCCCTTTTCTTTCCTGCATCCTGTTATCTCCCTCTTCTTTTCTATGTCCTCCTGTCTCCCTCTCCCATCCCACTCCCTTATCCCCCCCCCTACTACACCCCCCCACAAATCCCTTAAAAGCCACCCTCCTATCCCTTCTACCCCTCTCCCTACCCCAACCCCCTACCCCCCCCCCCCCCTCCCTTTTCCCCTACAAGGCCTTTTCCTAACCCTTTCACCTCCCATACCCCCCCTCCCCCTCCCTCTTTCCCCCTTCCACTGCCTCTTACTCCCTTCCCTTACTCCTCTGTCCCCTTCCCGACCCCCCCCCTACCCCACCCTACTTCCCCAAACCATCGCGAAGATTGTGAATTTACTCCACGCAAACATAATTCCAGACACACGCACACATCCCATCCCCCACCCCTCTCCCTCCCCCTCCCTCCTCTCTTTCTCTCTCCCTCCTTCGCTTCTCCCCTCTCCTTCCTCCTTCGCCTCACCTCATTCCTTCCCCTCTCCCCTTTCCTTCCTCGTTCCCCCTTCCCCCTTCCTTCCTCCCCATCTCCCTTCCTCCCCCCCTCCTTCCTCTTTCCCTCTCTCACCCTCTATCCCCATCTTCCTCCCCTCTCCCCCTCCTCCAACCTCCCTCCCTACTTCCCCCTTCCCCCCCCCTCATCTCCCTTCCCTCCATCCCCTTCCTCACTCCCCTCTCCCCCCTTCCCCCTCCCTTCCCCCCCCCCCCATTTCCCTTCTTTCCCCCCCACCCTTCTTTCCCTCCCCACCTCTCCCTTCCTCCTCCTCCCTCCTTCCTCCATCCCCTTCCTCTTCCCTTCCTCCTCCTCCCTCCTTCCTCCATCCCCTTCCTCCTCCTCCCTCTCCTTCCTCCATCCCCTTCCTCCCCCTCCCCCCTCCCCCCCTGGCCTGCACCTGGGCGATGTGGTCGAGTATATTATATTAATTGAGCGAGAGAAGCGGACCGAACTGGGCAGCGCATACCCTTCTTATCTCGTCTTTCGTTCTCTTCTCTTCTCTTCTCTCTTGTCTCTATCTTTCTCTTTGGTCTTTTGTTTATTTTTGTTTTTTTTTTCTTTTGCTTATTTTTTTTCTTCTTCTTTCTCTTTGTTCTTTCTTTCTTCTTTGTTTTTTTTTTCTTTTTCTTTTCTTTCTTTCTTCCTCTTTGCTCTTTATTTCCTCTTTGTTCTCTCCCTTTCTTCTTCCCCCCCCCTCTCTCTCTCTCTTCTTTTTCTTCACATCCATACTCTTTCCCCCTATTTGTCATTCTGAATTATCTATCAAAATGCATCTAGGAAAGTATCTATCTATCAGTACCTTCACACACACACTTTTATAACTATTTCCTTTTATTTTTTATTTTCACTGTTGTTATTGCTGTTATTTTTTGTTTTTGTAGCTCATTTTTTTCTTTACGCTTTATATCTCTTCCCTTTTTATTTTTGCTTTCACTGTTATTGCTGTTATTGTCTTTGTTGTTGTTTTATTGTTGTCATTGTTTTGTTGTTTGGGGGGAGCTACCCTGTCAGTGTCATTTTCTTATCTTTTCTCAATTTTCTTTTCATGGTCTTTTTGCTTGTCTGGTTGTTGTTGTTTGTCTTTTCGTTTCCTTTTTCATTCGTAGGTCAGAATGGCAGAAAGGGGAGAGAGAGAGAGAGAGAGAGAGAGAGAGAGAGAGAGAGAGAGAGAGAGAGAGAGAGAGAGAGAGAGAGAGAGAGAGAGAGAGAGAGAGAGAGAGAGAGATGATAAATAGAAAATAAAACGGCTGACAGGCAGAAAGAGACAGGCAGACAGAAAGACAAAGTGAGAGAGGAGGGGGATAGAGGAAGGAAAAGATAGATGATAAATTTCATATAAGTTGATCGATACATCAATACTAGTAAAAAATCAATCTGATAAAGAGAGAGAGAGAGAGAGAGGAAGAAAGAAAGAAAGAAAGAAAATAAGAGACAGAGACAGACAAACAGCTAAACATAAAAACCGACAGACAGACTAATAGACACATACAGGCAAACAGAGACAAACAGACAGATAAATAGAGAGATATAAGCAAAGAGAGACAAATAGACAGGCAAACGGAGACAAACAAACAGACATACAGAAAGAGCAACGGAGAGGAGGACAACCCGCAGCGGGGCATAATCCCGAAAAAAACGCGCCTCCCCAGAAAATGTCTTGTATCGTTTTCTTTTCTCTTTCAAAAATCTCGAGGATGAATATTGGTGCCTGTTCTCCAAGATGCTGAATGGAACAAGAGTGACATATTGCGTTTCGACACCGTGGGTAAGTGCATGTGCGCCGTGTGTGTTTGTGTCATTGAGTGTAGAGTGTGCGTGTGTTTGTGTGAACGGTGTGGTGTGTAGGTGTGTGCACGTGCGTGTGAGGTGAGGGTGTTTGTTATGTGTGTGTGTGTTTGTGGGTGTGTGAGTGGGTTTAGGTAGGTGTGTGTGGGGGGGTGAGTGTGTGTGTGTGTGTGTGTGTGTGTGTGTGTGTGTGTGTGTGTGTGTGTGTGTGTGTGTGTGTGTGTGTGTGTGTGTGTGTGTGTGTGTGTCAGTGTCAGTGTCAGTGTCAGTGTCAGTGTCAGTGTCAGTGTCAGTGTCAGTGTCAGTGTCAGTGTCAGTGTCGGTGTCGGTGTGGGTGTGAGTGAGTATGAGTGAGAATGTGCGTGTGAGTGTGAGTGTGTGTGTGGGCGAGTGTGGGTGTGATTCTGCTTCTATACGTCAAAACTAGAATAGGTTGTACATATAGGCAAGGTAGTTAATTGTGCAATCAAGGAAAGTGTTCAATTTACTCTTTCTCCAAGCTTTCTTCGGAAGATCGAGCAGCCTGAGGAATAACCTTACCAATACCCCAACCAGTCGAGTCCATTACCTGCAGGTCATCAGTAAGTCGCTATATAAAGGAAGAATTTCAATTAACATGATAATATGTAGTAATCATTAAGTCAAGATAATCGTTAGCTTAATCATTAAGAGGTCATTCTGTCCAGTCAGGATGAAAGAAACCATTTCGAGAACTTCAGTCAACCAGCTGTCAGTTATTTCCAACAGCTAGTCAGTCGACAATATCATTAGTACCATCACCAATGGGTCGCTCAGGCCAGCCAAAGAGAAGACTGCCAGCTAGAACAGAACGTCATCGAGTGAGCCATTATTCCTCCACGGCAATTCAGCAGCAATTCATCCACCCAGAGACCCACACCAACCAAGAAACCCACCCACACCCTCAGTCATCCATCAGATAATCCCACAACCGTACACTAAAGACCAGAACACCGCCCTTTATCATGACACAGCGCGGGGTTTCCACACTCTTCGCCCTCTTTCCTATCCACACCCTGTATTAATGCCCTGTCAAAGAGTGTCCGCGGCAGGGTTCGGTCACTGCCCCCCCCCCCCCTCACGCAAGGATGACGAAGGGGAGGGTTGATGATGACTGAGATTATGACCCAAGAAGGAAAACGGGATTAGGACCCGAGAAGGAAAACGGAGCTGCGTCCTTCGCTTGTTTTGAGGGGTAACTGATATTACATGGTCCTTTTACGTTATGTATGTTCTTTGGACGTTATTAATAATATATAGCATAGTGAAGATCGGATTCTACTGGTATTGTTATTAGCAGCATACAAGAACAGTAAATAGTTTTCGTTCTAAAGCCTTAGGTCAGTCGAGAAGCCATAGGTTAAAACAGTACCCACCTTTCATCAAAATTATCCTCAATGTCATTGTTACTATCTCTACAATCATTATTATTATCCTTATAACATTAGCCCTATCACATTTGATAATAAGTTAGCAAGGAGCCGGGATTTGTTATATGATTAATAATAATTCGTTATTAATCATATATTATATGATAAATGATTAATAATCCGCGGAATACTCAAATCTATAGTCCTACCCTCCAGTTTAGTGCTAATTTCTCACACAATATCATAAATTCCACAATCCCTAGCCACAGAACCTCTGGTAAAAATATGTTTTCCAGTTATATTCACGAGCATCTCCTTTACTGTGTTTCATCCCTTTCACCTCCCTTTCTATCCTCGCCTGTCCTTCATTCCCCCTTCGGTCCTCCCCTTCTATTCTCGCCTGTCCTTCACCTCCCCTTCTATCCTCGCCTATCCTTCACCTCCCCGTCTATTCTCGCCTGTTCTTCACTCCCTCTTCCATCCTCGCCTGTCCTTCATCTCCCCTTCTATTCTCGCCTGTCCTTCACCTCCCCTTCTATCCTCGCCTATCCTTCACCTCCCCGTCTATCCTCGCCTGTTCTTCACTCCCTTTTCCATCCTCGCCTGTCCTTCACCTCCCCTTCTATCCTCATCTGTCATTCATCTCTTCTATCCTCGCCTGTCCTTCACCTCCCCTTCTATCCTCGCCTATCCTTCACCTCCCCTTCTATCCTCGCCTGTCCTTCATTTTCCCTTCTATTCTCGCCTGTCTTTCACTTCCCCTTCTATCCTCGTCTGTCATTCACTTCCCCTTCTATCCTCATCTGTCATTCACTTCCTCTTCTATTTTCGCATGTCCTTCACCTCCCCTTCTATCCTCGCCTGTCATTCACCTCCCCTTCTATCCTCGCCTATCCTTCACCTCCCCTTCTATCCTCGCCTATCCTTCACCTCCCCTTCTATCCTCACCAGTCCTTATTCGCGGATCTCGTACGTTCGTCTGCAATGCAAGAGCTTTGAAGGGAAAGACAACGCCTGAGGAGTCCACGAGCCGTGTGATTGGCTCCTGTGTTTACAAGTAGTGACTGGCGTGGCTCGCGGAGAAACAGGTCGTTAGCAGAAACTAGCTACTGGAGTTTGGTTATATGAATTATGTTCAACAGATATAATTGTTCTCTTAATAATAACTGTAACAATGAAATCTGTGAACGGAAAATCGACGTGATTGAATCTGATTTCGATAATATTCTTAGTCTGAAGTTTATGTTATATTTCCACTTGTGTGCTTGCATGTTTATTTTCCTAGCTATTGCCGTCATCTGCATCAGTTTTGCAAAACCAAAGGGTTCTTAAATGATTTTTCTCTTCAGTGAAGATATATCGAAGGATTTAACCAAGACAAGCCCTTTTTTTAACCCCGTATATTTTCTAAAATCAATCTGTCAGCTTTAATCCGTAATCTGTCTGTGGCTGCTTGATTTTTCCCCGAACCCAAACAAAGACTCGCTGTTCCAAAGCTGCTGAACAGCGTGTTCCTACCTTACCCCCGTGTCTCGACCTCGTACGTGACATAGAGCAAGGGAAATGCCAGAGAGAGAGAGAGACACAAAACCGATAACAAGATATTGATTACAGCTGATTATGATTACGACTGATAACAGGTATTGATGACAACTGAATTATTCAATTGTTATTCTCCATGGTTATGCTCGTGGCTGAGGAATCCAAGCATTAATAAGCCGGATCGTGATTACGGATATCATGCAATTGCTTTCGAATGCAACTGCTTGTAATTAAGGTTTCTTTGGATTATCCTTTGATTGCCACTGGCCCTCATCATGGAGAATTATTGAGCTTTCAAAATTAATATGTATGAGAATTCATGTATATGTACGGCGCATCATCACCATCATCATCGTTATTATGATCATTTTCATCATCATTTATACGATTAGTATTAGTATCATTACCGTTATCATCGGCAGTATAACAACACATACTCTTAACATGTACAGAAAAAACAGAATAAACTTTGTCATATTCTAATTTTAAGTTTATGACCCACTGCACACTATGCAGGAAAAAATGTCCTCCCCGCAAAGTAATGTATACTGTGTAAAAATTATTTATCAATGTAATGAAATTAACCCATAATTTTTTGTAAATTATAAAAGTTTCTCATAATTTTAATTAGGGTATTAGACTAAAGGTATTAGAGCCCTTTGCAGCTCATCTCAGCAGACCATTCAATGCTGAGTAATTCCGCTAAAAAAAATACATATATGTGTGTGCGTGTGTGTGTGTGTGTGTGTGTGTGCGTGTGTGTGTGTGTGTGTGTGTGTGCGTGTGTGTGTGTGTGTGTGTGTGATACGCTCTTCACATGTAGAAAAAAGTATGAATGAGAATGAATATCTTCACAATACAAGAGAAGATATTCATTCTCATTCATACATTTTCTACATTTGTCAACATGAATATGATTCCTGCCATTCACATTTAATCCAAATATTCTTATAGCAAGGACGCTTAAGCTCTATAATTGAAATAACATATAATAAAGATTCTAAAAAAGAAAAGAAAAAAAAACAGTATGATTGGATTGTGGTTATAGTTCCTTAGGGACTCTATTATACTTCCTCCTTTACATCTACATCTATATTTTCTTCTGCTACTACAACTTTTCTTTCTTCATTGTTTATTTTTCTCCATCTTTCTTTCTTTTCTTTGTCTTTTTCTTCGTCTTCTTTTTCTCCTTCTTTTGATTTCAGTAACTATGATAATGATATCACAGTGATGATAATGATAGTAGGATGGTATTCGGTAACGCTCATTATAATGAAATTAACTGAAATGATAATGGAAATGATCATGGTAAGCAAGAAATAAGTATATATATATATATATATATATATATATATATATATATATATATATATATATATATATACATATATATATATATATATATATATGTATGTATGTATGTATATATACATACACACACACACACATTCAGCGTCCTGTGGATTTCGGGGCAAGTTAAAGGTCTACTGTGTGTTACTCTGAAAGCTGAGCGTGTGTTTGTCATGTAAATATGTAGATATATGTATGTGTGCATATGTATGTGTGTTTATGTTTATATATATATATATATATATGTATATATATATATATATATATGTATACACCCACACACACACACACACACACACACACACACACACACACACACACACACACACACACACACACACACACACATACATATATATATATATATATATATATATATATATATATATATTAATACACACACACACACACACACACACACACACACACACACACACACACACACACACACACACACACACACACATATATATATATATATATATATATATATATATATATATATATATATATATATGTATACATATATATATATGTATATATATACATACATATATATATATATATATGTGTATATATATGCATATATATGCCTATTTATATATATATAGTATGTACTTATATATATATATATATATATATATATAAATATATATATATATATATATATATATATATATTATACACACACACACACACACACACACACACACACACACACACACACACACACATATATATATATATATATATATATATATATATATATATATATATATATATATATATATATATATGTATATGTATATACATATATATACATATATATATATATATATACAAATATATATATATATATATATATATAATATTTATTTGTATATATATATATATATATATATATATATATATATATATATACATATATACATATACATATATCGTACGTACGAAATAAGGCCAACTTCCCCGAGAGAGCCCCCATCCGCGCTCCGTTTCCGCCGCATTCCGTTATACTGCCGCCTTTACCGCCAGGTTGTAACCGCGCCGTAAACTCGTCGTCGCCGTCTACTTTCTCACAAATCTATCGTCATCCGCAGCGCCCTCCCTCCACTCCCTCCTCCCCCACCCCTCCTGGCCTCCCTGACCACCCCTACCCCTTCCCCTTCGTTT
>NC_091579.1:24723603-24728603 GCF_042767895.1 Penaeus vannamei
TTTTTCAATATTCCTCCCCAACTCTGTGCAAATAGACAGTGGGCGGAGCGGAGGAAATAAACTTTTAGTGCTTGCCTTCCCGTTCTTTCCATGGAATATTCTTGCATTGAAATCGCATTCCTGCCAACGGTGAAAAAGGGTGTTATTCATCCTGTATTCATGTCTGTTGGCATTATGTACTGTTTTTTTTTTTTTTTTTTTTTTGTTAGGAGTTCTAGAAAGTGAGTTTGGTTTTCTTTTAATTTATTTTTGAATAATGCCATTTTGTTAGTACTTTTTTTTTTTTTTGGGGGGGGGGGTTAGTTTCCGTTGCGAACGTCATTATCTCGCATTGATTGGCAGGTAAGAGTAGGGATAGAGTTATTTCTTTTGATTCTCAATCTTTATATCTTTCTCTAAATTGAGATTTTTTTTTTTTTTTTTTTTTTTTTTTTTGCCTCTGGACCCCTGTGCATATACTTTCTTCATTTATTTACTTAGTATCATTTTATTTTACCATTTTGTTTCTCTATTTTCGTATGTCATTCATTTTTATCAACGAATCCAAGTTGCCACGAATTTGATCAAACACAATTCTCACTTAATTCCGCTCACGCAAAAAATAGTAAAGATAATGATATCTATGATAATGATGGTGATGATGACGGTGGTAATGATAATGACTGTGATAATGGTAATAATGATAATAATGACTTGATAAGGAAAATGATAAGGGTGCTAATGATAATAATGGTAACACTAATGATAAAGATGATGATAAGGATGATGATAATGATGATGATGGTAACACTAATGATAATGAAAATGGTAATGAAAATGACAATGATGATGATATTGAAAATGATAATGATGGTGATAATGAAAATGATGATGACGATAACGATAATAACAATGATAAAGAAGACAATAACAAAACAAAATAAAAATAAAAAATTAATCGAAAACTCCATATCCACATACAAATCACCTTCAAGTGCCATCCACGTATATAATCATTTCAGCGCCTCACGTCACCCGGCCTCGAGAAATGACAGCTGACAGTCACATATCGTGTTGCCAGGTCATTAGGTCACGTGACATCAGCTGTTCTGTGCCCCATCGCCGAATCTGGAGGAAGCGTCTTCGATTAAAGTGAAGTCTTAGAAGGAGGGATAAGAAGGTTTCGAGGTGTAGTTAGAAAAAGATGGAAATGGTTTTATAATTAAGGTTTGATCTTTCGTTATTTTGAGGATGTTTAATGTTTTAGTTTTTGTTTTATTTTTACGTTGTGGATTTTTTTTTATGTCTTTTTTCGTTTTCTCAATGCTCTGGTAACTATATAATTCCAACCTTTTTTTTTATTTCGTTGCTGATTTTTTTGTAAATGCTCTGGTAACTATAAAATTGCAACTTTTTATTTTATTTCGCTACTGATTTTTTCCCTAAATGCTCTAGTATTCATACATTTACACCTTCTCTTTAATATTGTTCTAAACGCTCTTGTAATTATAGAGCGTTTTTTTTCTAGGTCATGCATGACATCCTCGAAATTAAAAAATAGTTTATATTAGTTCGTTGCTAAGTCTCATTAAAATGAAGCTTCTACCTTAGAACATGTGTTAATAAAAGAGAGCGAAAGAAAAAGCAAAGTTTTTTTTTTTAATAAAGGACCTTGAGTTCATATAAAAAAAAAAAAAACTAATCCCACTGAAACATTTTGACATTAATATTCTTCTTACTGGGTCTCTGCTCATGACAAAAAAAAAAATATATATATATATATGCTCATCGTAACGACGCAGTTTTTCTTTCTTTCTTTCTTTCTTGGCAAAAAGGCCATCGTGTTTTCCGCTTACAAGACACGAATATTGAATAGCTCTCTCCCACTTCTTTAAATTGGCTGTTGTAATGAGCCTACCTCCAACCACCCCCCACCCCACGCCCACCCCCCACCATCACCCCACCCACCCCCAGACTCCTTCATCTCGAGAATTGAATTGTTTCGTATATATAAATGTCTCACGCCCACCTTGAAATACACGAGTTTGAGTGAAGGAAAGGGGGAAAGGCAAAAATGAACCTTGTATCGTCGTATCTTAAGACTATTAATCCTTCGTTTAAGATCTTTTTATTCCATTTTTTTTCTTCTTCTTTTTTTTTCTTTTTCTTTTTTTTTTTTTGTCCAGAGCTTAATTATTTTCAAACTCTCGAGATCATACTAATTGTCCCACGTGGCAGAGAAAGTGTCCTCTGGAATATGAGCCCTTGTAAACTCTTAGATAAACTCTTAGAAGAAAAAAAGATACACACGAGTTACTTATAATCCTTTCTCCTGAAGCATTAACCGACCACATCATAATCAAGTTTATATCCGACGTCAATTTTCCTTTTTTTTCTCTTTTTTTTTTCTTTTTTTGATAGATATTGGAAACCAGTAATTATATGTAACCTATGCACAGGCAAAAATGTGGATAAATTTATTTTAAAAATCTAAACTGGTCGATGAATATATAAATAGAGATAGATAAATGGAGGGATGGATAGATAGATTAAACTGATCGATGAATTCATAGATAGATAGATGGAGGGGTGCTTAGATAGTTATGTGGATAGATAGATAGATTATCTGAGTGATCGACGAATAGACGGTTAGATGGATGGATGGATTTATCTATTAATACACTGATAGGCAGACAGACAGACACATAGATAGATATGATATATATAGATAGATATATAGATAGAGAGAGAGAAAGAGAGGTGTGTCTGTGTGTGTTATGTGTTTATATCTATATATACATACGCATACACACACACACACACACGCACGCACACACACACACACACACACACACACACACACACACACACACACACACACACACACACACACACACACACACACACACACACACACACATATATATATATATATATATATATATATATATATATATATATGTGTGTGTGTGTGTGTGTGTGTGTGTGTGTGTGCCTGTGTGTGTGTATATATATATATATATATATATATATATATATATATATATATATATATATATATATATATGTATATATATATATATATATATATATGTGTGTGTGTGTGTGTGTGTGTGTGTGTGTGTGTGTGTGTGTGTGTGTGTGTGTGTGTGTGTGTGTGTGTGTGTGTGTGTGTGTGTGTGTGTATGTGTTAATGTACATATTTATTTATTTATTCATACATCACATATCATTCATTCATATATTTATTCATCTATCTATCATTCGTATGCGTATATGTATGTATGTAGGTAGGTAGATATGTCGGTATATTTGTTTATTTATCTGTTCCTATTTCTGTGTTTGTATATATGTGTATATGTGTATATATGTGTATATCTATCTATCTATCTATCTATCTATATATATATATATACATATATATATATATATATATATATATATATATATATATATATATATATATATATACAATATAGATATTCATATATAGATATTCATATATATATATATATATATATATATATATATATATATATATATATATATACACACACAATATATATACATATATATATATATATATATATATATATATATATATATATATATATATATATCCTTCCTTCCCTGCTTCCCTCCATCCTTCCTTCCCTTCCTTCCTTTCCTTCTTCCTTCCTTCCATCCGTCTCTCCCTCCCTTCCTCCCACCCTCTCTCTTCCTCCCTCCTCCTCCTTCCTCTCGCTCCCTCTCTCTCCCTCTCCCTCTCCCTCCTCCTTCCCTCCATACCTCCTCTCGCATATTGGCAAATACAAACACACACTCTCACGCGAACACGAGCCTAAGCAGTAGGATAATTTACCTTCTACATTTCCATAAATCCCCGCTGACGCTAATCCCGCCATGTCCCAGCGGCTGATGAAATCCCATAATCCCAAATTCATCCCCCAGGACCGATAAATCCATCGCTTGACGTGCATGAAAGTCTTAAGGGATTCTCCTCGGGGGGGAAAGATGCAGTTGCTTCTCCTCCTCTTTCGCATCAGGGGGGGAGGAGGGGGGGAAAAAAGATGGATGCTGTCTTGATCCAATATTCAAATTGCAACATTTGTGATTGGCGGAGATGAGGTTCGCTCTTCGCCGCGCCAAAATGGATACCTTAATCATGACTGGCAACTCGAGCCAAATGGGATGCCGTGAGTCGTGAGAAACTTATGTTGATGTTGGTCTACGCTTGGCTTCGTGAGTGTATGTATATATTTTTTTCTTTCTTTCTTTCTTAAAGGGGGTACAGCTTATGGAAACAAATAGATACCAGCAAAAGGAATAAGATAAATAAACAGTGAAGACATATGAAAAGAGATAATGGCAATAAAGATAAATAAATAGTGAAGACATATGAAAAGAGATAATGACAATAAACATAAAGATAAATAAATAGTGAAGACATATGTAAAGAGATAATGACAAAAAAAATAAATAAAAAAATAAATAGAGAAGCCATACGTAAAGAGATAATGACAACAGAGATAACAGAGATAAAACAGGCTCATGAAATACAGGTTCTCATTATGCTCGCGCAGTAGAACGGCCCCGCGCCACTCCAGCGATGCGGTCAGCGCGTCTTCACAAATACCCATAAATTTCGCGCCGAATTTTACCCCTAATGCATAATCCGGTAATGGCAAGCTGTCGTGTGTTTGGGTCTCATAAATATACAATACTATAACGATGGCGCTCGCACTGGGATAATATCTGCCACTCTCATTAACAGTAAACTGCTTGCAGGCTTAACATACGCACATGCAAGCAGGCAAAGGGGGTGGGAAAGAGGGAGGGGGAAAAATTCCTTTACGAAACGAAAGGGGAACGAGTGACGTAAAGGGAATGGAGAGAAAGGAGAAATTGCCATTGATTCATCGGCTGTTCGGCAGTTATTTGAGTTTAAATTCTATGCTACTTTTTCGCTCACTCCGATAATATGCCTATGATTATTATTTCAAGAAAATACATAATTGGAT
>NC_091579.1:24743603-24751103 GCF_042767895.1 Penaeus vannamei
CGTATTGTCAGTTGTCTTCGAGATTATGAGAGTAAGGTATGGGCCACTGAAAAAAAATAAAGAAAAGTGGACATGGTATCAGCTGTCCTTATGAAAGCATTGTAGGGATATGTGATGCTGACAAACCATATAAAGTAAAAAATGGATTATGATACGTATAGGATATCAATACACAATACATTGTGTAGAGGATGCAGTTTTGGAGGCAAAGCCAGTTACGTCTCTCTCTCTCTCTCTCTCTCTCTCTCTCTCTCTCTCTCTCTCTCTCTCTCTCTCTCTCTCTCTCTCTCTCTCTCTCTCTCTCTCTCTCTCTCTCTCTCTCTCTCTCTCCCTATCCTATCCTCTCCTCCCTCACTCCTCTCATCTCTCTCTCTCTCTTTCTCTCTCTCTCTCTCTCTCTCTCTCTCTCTCTCTCTCTCTCTCTCTCTCTCTCTCTCTCTCTCTCTCTCTCTCTCTCTCTCTCTCTCTCTCTCTCTCTCTCTCTCTCTAACTTCCCCTCCTATCTATCCTCTCATCCTCCACTCTCTCTCTCTCTCTCTCTCTCTCTCTCTCTCTCTCTCTCTCTCTCTCTCTCTCTCTCTCCTCCTCCTCTCACTCTCTCTCCTCTCCTATATATATATATATATATATATATATCTCTCTCCTCTCCTCTCCTCTCTCTCCTCTCTTCTCTATCTCTTCTCTTCTCCCTCTCTCTCTTCTTTCCCTCTCCTCTCCTCTCTGCTTCCCATCTCTCTCACTCTCCCTCCCACCGTCCTCCCTCTCCCCTCTACCCTCTCCCTCTCCCTCTCCCTCCTCTCCCTCCCCGTCTCACTCTCACTCTCTCTCTCTCTCTGGCCGGCTCTCGCCCTTCGCCTGTCTGGTATTTCAGACCGAAATGTCCCCTGTGTTCAATACCTGTTCACTTGTCTGCGGACTGAAACAAAATGCAAAATGGGTTTACATTAGTGAATTACGAATCGCGATTTTTTTCTCTCTCTATTTCTGTCCTATCTGTTTATATATATATGTATATATATATATATATATATATATATATATATATATATATATATATATATATATATATATATATATATATATATATATATATATACATATATATATATATATATTTCTACCTATATATATACATTTATATATATATATATATATATATATATATATATATATATATATATATATATATATATATATATGTGTATATATACATACATATATATATATATATATATATATATATATATATATATATATATATATATATATATATATATATATATACGTGCGTAATAAATGTGTGTGTGTACATATATATTCATATGCATATAGATAGATAGATAAATGAATATACATATATAGATCTATATATTTATATATATATATGTATATGCATCTTTCCCTCTCTCCCCCCCCCCCGCCCCCCTTCTCTCCAACCCCGCTGAAGTCACGCCGCCCACCCACCGCCCATAAATAAAGACATGAAGACGATATCGCGAAATGACGCTCCTTTCAAGACCCTCCGCCGCCTCCGCCAAGGAAGTTTTCTCTCTCTCTGCGGCTTCAGTTTGCCTCCGTCAAAGGCCCGGCGATTCCTGCGGGTTTATTGTCCTTCGGCTGAACGCTTTGATGTGCGAATCCTTACCACCTTCGACGCCTCCGCCTGCGTGTGAGGGGTGGTGGGTGGGGGGGAGGGTGGGGGGGGTAAGGGGAGGGATAGGGAGGGACGGGGGGTGATGGAGTGGGAGGAGGAGGGAGAGGAGAGGTGAGATGATAGTGGGAGGAAGGAGTAGAGGAAGGATGGATTGGTTGGTGGGAGAATTGGGTAGTAGAGAGAGGATATGGGAGGGAGGGATGTTGGGGGGTGGGTAGGGGGAGGAGGGAGGGGGTGTTCAATGTGGGGTGGGTGGGGAAGTTGAGAGAGGGGAGGGAGGGAGTTGGTGGCCAGGAGTGGGAGGGAGGAGGTTGGTGATGGTGGGATGGTAGGGGGAGGAGGAGGGGAAGTGAGTGGTAGGGGGAGGGAGGGGACAGGGGAGGGTTGAGTGGTTGATGTGGGTGGGAGGGGAGTGAGGGGATGGGAGGAAGGAGGGAGGGTGGTTGATGGGTGGATAGGGGGAGGAGGGAGGGAGGTTGACAGTGGGTGGGTAGGGGGGGAGGGAGGGAGGGGAGTGGTTGAGTGGGGTGGGTAGGGGGAGGAGGGAGGGAGGAAGAGTGGTTGGAACAAATCAGGGGTGGGTAGGGGGAGGGAGAGGAGGAGTGGTTGGTGAAAAATGGGGTGGGTAGGGAGGAGGGAGGGAGGAAAGGGTAATTGGTTGGTGGGGTGGGTAGGGGGAGGAGGGAGAGGAGGGAAGGGGTGGTGGTTGGTGGAGGGTGGGTAGGGGAGGAGGGAGGGAGGGGAGTGGTGGGGGTGAGAGGGAGGAGGAGGAGAGGGAGGGTAGGGAAGAGGGAGGGGGGGTATGCTATCATCTGCGCTTTATCTTTTGCTTCTCATTTTGTTTCATCATCTTTGTTATTATTATTGTTATTGTTATCATTACCATTATCTTCTTCATTATTATCATTGTTATTGTTATCATTAATGTTATTGTCATTACCATTACCATTACCATTACCATTACCACCATTATCATTATCATTGTCAATATCATTATTATCATTACTATCAAGTGTTTATTAGTATTGTTATCATTATCATCATCATTATCATTATCAAAATTTTCTTCTTCCCCTCCCCTCTCTCTCTCTCTTTCTCTTTCTATCTCTCTATTTATCCATTTGTCTATTTATCTATCTATCTATCTGTTTCTCTATCTCCTTTCCTTTCTCTCTCTCTCTCTCTCTCTCTCTCTCTCTCTCTCTCTCTCTCTCTCTCTCTCTCTCTCTCTCTCTCTCTCTCTCTCTCTCTCTCTCTCTTTTCCCTCTCTCTCTCTTCCTCTCTCTCTTCCCCTTCCTCTCTCTCTCTTCCTCTCTCTCTCTTCTCTCTCTCTCTCTCCTCTCTCTCTCTTCCTCTTTCTCTCTTCCTCTCTCTCTCTCTTCCACTCTCTCTCTCTCTCTCTCTCTCTCTCTCTCTCTCTCTCTCTCTCTCTCTCTCTCTCTCTCTCTCTCTCTCTCTCTCTCTCTCTCTCTTTCTTTCTCTCTCTCCCCCCCCCCACTCTCTCTCTCTCTCTCTCTCTCTCTCTCTCTCTCTCTCTCTCTCTCTCTCTCTCTCTCTCTCTCTCTCTCTCTCTCTCTCTCTCTCTCTCTCCCTCTCTCCCTCTCCCTCTTTATATGAAGGGATGATAGTGCTATACCATAACACCTCAGGTCGAAACTCTCGTATACTGACCAGCATCCGTACCCATAATCGACACAGTATTTTCGATATCTATCTTGTCTAGAGTCTAAATTATGCATGACCTTTTTTTTCTCGACTGCAGGACATCCCCACGCTAAAAGCCACCGCACGCTACACTCTACTTTCTCGTTTCCATAAATTATACCATCTTCGTCCCAAAACCCACCCACATCCCTCTCCCTCATCCTTCATACTCCTCCCCCTTATGAAAAATAGATTCGTCCTCTTATCATGTATAAATATTGATACACGTGTACATCGTATAGACTTGCCAGAACACACAGACGCACACACGCACTTGCAGACGCGAACTTTTGCGCAGAGAGAGAGAGAGGGAGGGAGGGAGGGAGAGAGAGAGAGAGAGAGAGAGAGAGAGAGAGAGAGAAGAAGAGAGAGAGAGAAGAAGAAGAGAGAGAAGAAGAAAGAGAAGAAGAAGAGAGAGAGAAGAATGAAAGAAGAGAGAGAGGAAGGTATTGAAGGAGAGAGAGGAAATAGAGGAGAGAAGGAGGGAAGGGGAGAGGAGGTGAGAGGAGGGAAGAAGAGGAAGGAAAGTTTCTGCCCTGGAAACAAACGTAAGAGGGTTGTGGGTGAACATCAAAGCCCACAAAGAGACATCTTATGAAGACCATCTACCCCTTCAAATGAGTCTTAATCTTAATGCTTAATTAACATGAAAGAAAGGAGGAGGGGAGGAAGATAAGCGACAGAAGGGGTAAAAAAACGTAGCATTATAGCGCTTTTACTACTATTTCTGAATAGATTTGAAACTTCTTCTCTTTTTTATATTCTTAGATGTGCTAATGTTTCAGCGATGTGTTATGTTGAAGAAATCGGAAAATTATTTCTCTCTAAATATGAAAGTATTTTGCATTCACGCTTCACAGACACGTCATATCGCCCTCCCCCCCCCCCCCCTCCACCCCCTCCCTCCTCCCCGTCTCATGTGATGTGCGTGCGGAAGAAATCAAATATGTAAAGATAAACTGCTTGTGAAATGAGGGAAGCATTACCTCACGTTATGCTTTTACCCCCGAGGATCATGTCGAATGATTCAGTTGCTGCTTATTGCATAGAAGTATGACAACAGAGCAGGGAATATTAAAAGAAAGAACAGAGTAAATAATAGCTCGCCATTGTTATTAGCGTTCAGAAGTACGCTAATAGCAATCTTCCTTGTTCAGATGTAATTTTGGAGACAGTGAAACAGAAAGAAGGTTGTTTATATTCATTCAAAACGAATATTGTCGACAAGCATGATTGCGAAGATAATCACATGTGAAATAATTCATAAGAATCAACACAAATACATGATAAAAGTATAATAAAATCTACGTTATTGCCAACCCGTGTTTCACTAACGCAATACCCAGATTATTGTTATTACACGAACACAATATAACCTCAAAGGATAGCCGCACTCTTGGGTGTTATTACGTCCAGCGTAAGAGTCAAGTCCCGTGAGTATTGTGATAACTGATTCGTTTGTTTGTGAAAGTGGAACCTTGCCCCGAGAAATTTTTGAAAACTGCAGTTTGGCTGAGCCTCGAAAGCCCGTGCAGAGAGTGTAGTCTGTGGAGCAACTTTGGGCAAGTCAGGGAAGTCGACCTAGGAAGCACTTGCCTTTAAAGGTGACGCTGTGTGTCCAACAACTCCTTTATGTCACTTTGTACCAGCTTTATCCTGTGATCGCCCTCACTACCTTTCTATTATCTATTTCCTATTTTCGTTTAAACTGACCACTGAGCTGGTGAGATGGACTCCTTCGGCCAGTTTGTGCGAGTCCCGACCCAATAAATTTTCATTATACGGACATACATACACATTTAAATAAATGTTTATATATCAGACTAGACATGCTTATCTATCGGACAGATAGATCTATAAATGTACATCTATCAGATAGAGAAACAAATGTGCTTTTAATTTGGTGTATATGCATTTGTGAATATTCATTTGGTCAGACCTAGTACAATTTCAACAAACTGGCCATTTTAATTGTAGTGAGTGAAGTCCTTAATTAATTCATTATTATTTATATATAAGAAAATAGATAAATTATAATTAATAATAAATTATTCTATAAATGATAATAAAACGAATAACAAAAATCACGTTAGAATTGGTTAGCTAGATAAGATACTATCCCGTAATATGACTAATAAAAAGAAGGTAATATGACTAATAAAAAACAAACAAACAAATGAATAAAGAAAGAGAATAAAAGAATTATCAACCCCCCAGGGGAAAAATTATAATAAAACGGAAATTGTCAGTCATAGTATGAAGAAAAGCTTATCTTAAATTGACTTTTCTTAAGCAAACGTTCTCAGTAAAAACATGAATTGGTTTCTGAAGTTAGCGACACCGTATACTGAGATAAAGAGACTTTTCGGACTCATCAGAGCAAAAGATTTTTTTTCTCCGTTCATTTATACGAATGACGTCATTATTTGAGGGAGGGCATAGGCATGGTCGTTAAGATGAGTTATTATTATTATCATTATTATTATTATTATTGACATTACTAATATTATCATTAGTATTTTCATTATCATCACAACGATTATCATTATTTTCATTATCATTATCATTACTATTATCATAATGATTATTATTTCCATCATTATCATTATTGATGCTGCTGTTATCATTATCATTCTTATTATCATTATTATTATTATTATTATCATTATTATTATTATTATTATTATTATTATTATTATTATTATTATTATTATTATTATTATTATTATTATTATTATTATTATCAACATTAGTAGTAGTAGTATCATTATTGTTATCATTATTATCATCATTGTTTTTTTTTCTATTATCTTACTATCATCATCATTATCATTACTATCATTTTTATTATTGTTCTTGTTATTGTTATTATTTTTATTTTTATTTTTGTTGTTATTTTTGTTATTATCATTATAGTTATCATCATTTTCATCATAGTTTGTATTATTATCATCATAGTTTGTATTATTATCATCATAGTTATGATTATTATTATCACCATTAGTATCATTATCATTATCATCATTATTATCATTATTTTTATTATTATCATTATTATTATCATTATTATTATTGTTATTATCATCACCATTATCATTATCATTATTTTTTTCCTTAATTAGAGAAATGAAAACTCTAATTTCTAGAAATACATATTATAAATATTATTTATATTGTTAGTGTTATCATTAATGCTAGTGGTATTGTTAGCGTTATTATTGTCAGTGTTGTCTTTTTGTGTGTGTGGTTGTTATCGTGAATATTATTGCTATTGTAAATGTTATCATTTAAATTGTTCCTATTATATATATATAAATTGTTCCTATTGTTAGCGGTTGTATTAATAATTATGCTGTTTTTAGTTTTATCATTAATTTATTGGTATTGTTAGTGTTATAAGTAATATTGTTGCTATTGTTAGCGTTAGTAGTAATATTCTTGTTGTTGCTAGTGTTAGCATTAATATTGATGCTGTTGTTAGTGTTATCATTAGTATTATTAGTATTGTTAGTGTTATTAGTAATATTGTTGCTATTATTAGTGTTGTTATTAATATAATTGTTATTGCTAATATTAGCATTAATATCACTTTCAATGTTAGTGTTATCAATATCACTGTAACCTGTTTTATTTTATAACTAACACTATTATTACTATTTTTATCGTCAGCATCATTATTGTTATATATAATTTACTACCATTATCATCATCGTTACCACTCTTATTAACACGATTCTTACCAAATATGGTGACAGTCAATTACTATTCTTATAGATTCTTTACTACCATTATCATCATCATCATTCTTATCAACACGAGTCTTACCACATAAACTGAAACACAATTCACGATTCTGATAAGGGAAATAAAAAACATATTTTACAATTTCAAAAAAAGAAAAAAACAGATATGAACGTGAACTTAGATAATTTTACGCCAATATCCACTAGTTCATGTTTTCTCTCTGTAGGGAAATTGCCAATGATGGGATCCCTATAACATGGGTTCTCTTTTCATACTCTTTTTTTTTTTTTTTTTAGCTATAAAGACCACAGAAATCCTCGGTGAAAGGAGGTAATGAGCTTGGACTTGGCTAATTATTCATAGATGAGCCGAAATTAGTACCAAAGTCTCTATAATCT
>NC_091579.1:24761103-24766103 GCF_042767895.1 Penaeus vannamei
TGTAAAAAGTCACGAATAGCAAAATGATGATAATGATGATGATAATGTTGATAATAATAATAATGGCAATAATAATGATGATGGTAATAATAAGAATAAGAATAATAGTAATAACAATAATGATGATAATAATAGTAATGATAACAATAATAATGATAATAACAATAATGATAATGATAAAAGTGATAATGATAATTATAATAATGAAAATAATGATAATAGTAATGAAAATAATGATAATAGTAATGATAATAATGATAATGATGATAATAATAATGAAAGTGATAAGGATAATGATAATTATGAAAATAAGGATTATGATAATAATGATAATGATAATAACAATAATTATTATTATTATCATTATTGTTATTATTATTATTATTATTATTATTATTATTATAATTATTGTTATTATGATAATATAATGATAATGATCATCACCAGCATCATCATGATAATAATAATGATGATAAAAAAAATAGAAAAAATAATAACAATGATAATGATAATAATAATGATGATGTTAGTAGCAATAACAATGATAAGTATAATAATAATGATAATGATAATAATAATGATAATGATAATAATAATAATAATACTAAGAATAATAATAAATATCATTATCATTATCATCATTATTATGATAATAAAATAATAAATATAATAATAATAATAATAATAATAATAATAATAATAATAATAATAATAATAATGATAATAATAATAATATAATGATAATTATCACCACCACCATCATCATAATAATAACAATGACAATGATGATGATGATGAAAAAATAGAAAAAAATTACAACAATAATAACGATAATAATAATAATGATGATGATAATAATAATAATAATGATAATAATAATAGTAGTAGTAGTAATAATAATAATAATAATAATAATAATAATAATAATAATAATAATAATAATAATAATGCTATAATGATAATAATTATCACCACCGCCATCATCATCATAATAATAATGATAATGATGATGATGAAAAAAATAGAAAAAATGAAAAAATACATATATATTTTTAATAACAAGAAAAAAAGACATTAACCCAATCACGACATAGCTGGAACTGAGCCACAGGGAAGCTCTCAGGTTAACATGAGAATGTTAGAAAATTATTTTTCGTGTTTGCACTCGATGTGGACAGAGAGACTGCCTTTCAAAGCTGATAAAAGTCATGTTTGATGTGTTGTAAAAATTGTGAAGGTTGGCTAACTGATAGGCAGGTATCTACAGATAAAATAGTTGCATAGTTTGTGTGTATCTGCGCATGTGCATGTGTGTGTTTACGTGAGCGTATATATATTCGTGTGCTATAGTCTTTATATGTATTTACGTGTGTGTTTGTGTTTGTGTGCATGTATCTACGTGTGTATGGATTTGTTTGTGTAAGTACGTGTGTGTTTGAGTGTCTGTGTATGTGTGTTTCTGACTGTGTATATGTATGTGTATGTATGTATACGAGTATGTATGCATATGTTCTGCGTATTCGTGCGTATATGTGTACCTATCTGTGTCTGTGTATACATGTGAGTATACGTCCGCATATACGTGTGTGCATCCCGCCTTCGCTCACAATACAGCCACAGTACACTCCTCTCCCTTGGGCGAAATTACCCCGTCGTTCTCGTCTCGTGAATGAGGAACCCCGTTACAAGAGCGGACCCCGTTAACGTGGACCTCGATGTCACAGAAGGAAGCCCATGAAAGCAGAAAGATAGAAGAGGACGCCTCACACAGCGCCGCTTTCACAGCTGACCCTCCACAAAGGACTGGGTTTCGAGCGCGCCCACAGAGAGTGAAAATGATGAATGTGATGATAAGAATGAAGGTATTATCAAGGGGAAATGGAGACAGTGATAAAGTTAATGATGGATATCACTGTTGTCATTGTGATAGTGGTTGGTGTCATCTTCACTGATACCATTACTATATGTTATCATTATAATTAGTATAAGTATCATTATCAAAACCAAAACCATCAACAGAAACATTGCTGTGACTATAATTATTATTATTGCCTGCATTATTATCGTCCATATTATCATCAGTATCTTTTTAATATCATTACCACAATCAGTTCTATTATTATTATCATTGTCATTACCATTACCTAAAGGATTACCTTTATCTGTATTACTATCGTCCTCATATTGATTATTATTGTTAGTAGCAGTAATATAGCTGTCACTGCTATTTACTATAACTCCTAGAAGTAGTTTTGGTAGTAAAAGTAGTAGCAGTAGTAGTAGAAGTAGTTGTAAGAATAATAACAATAGTAGTAATAGTAGTAGTAGTAGTAGTAGTAGTAGTTGTTGTAATAGTAGTAGTAGTAGCAGTAGTATTCGAGGTAGTAGAAGCAGTAGTAGTAGTTGTTGTTGTAATAGTAGTAGTAGTAGCAGTAGTATTCGAGGTAGTAGAAGCAGTAGTAGTAGTTGTTGTTGTAATAGTAGTAGTAGTAGTAGGAATGCTTTTTGTTGTAGCAGTATTAGTATTACTAGCATTCTTATTACTTTTATCATCTGCATTATCATTATTATCATCACCATCATCATCACTATCCACTATCACAAAAATGGTAATTAAGATGATAATAATGATAAGGATAATGATAATGATAATAATAATAACAATAATGATGATAATAATAACACTAATGATAATAATAATAATAATGATAATAATAATAATAATGATAATAATAATAATGATAATAATAATAATGATAACAATCCTAATAATGATAATAATAACAACAATAAAGATAATAATGATTACAACAATAGTGAAAATAACGCAAACAGCAGACATGAAAGAAACAGACAAAGAAAGAGAGAAAAAAAGGAAAAATCAATCGTCTCCTCTTACTCTCTCCACTCTCCCTTTCCCCTCCCCCTCCTCTCCCCTCCCCTCCCCTTCCCCTCATCCCCTCTCACCCTCCCCTCCTCTTCCCCTCACTACCCTCTCTTCCCTCTCACCCTCCCCTTCCTCCTCTCTCCCTCCTTTCCCTCTCCCTCCTCTTCCCCCCCCACTCTTCTCCCCGCTTCCACACTTACTGCCCTCCCCTCACTCCCTCCCCTTTCCCCATCCCCCTTCCCTCCCCTCACATCCCCTCCCCTTCCCCTCTCTCCCACCCTCTCTCCTCCCACTCCCTCCTCTTCCCCTCACCCCCCTCCCCCTCCCCCTCCACACACTCCCTTCCCCTCACTACCCTCTCTCCCCTCACTCCCCCTCACTCTTCCCCTCACTCCCCTCTCTCCCCCTCACATCCCCACTCCCTTTCCCTCTCCCCCTTTCCACCTTCCCCTCTTACTCCTCTACACCCTTTCCCTCTCCCCCTTCCCTCCCCTCCCCTTCCCCTCACTCCCTCTCCTCCCTTTCCCCCTTTCCCCTTCCCCTCACTCCCTCCCCTTTCCCTCTCCCCTTCCCTCCCCTCCCCTTCCCCTCACTCCCTCTCCTCCCTTTCCCCTCACTCCCTCAGCCCCCCCCCTCCCCTCGTCAGCTGACCCAGAGGTGGGAAGCGGTTGTCCAGATTTGGGATTTTTAGGAACGAAAATAAAAAGAAAATGAAAAAGGAAAATGGAAAATTGAGAAGAAGGAGGACAGAGAATGGGGAGCGATGGAGGTGGGGGGAGGAGGGAGAGGGATGGGGGGGGGGCAGATAAGAGAGAATAGGAGGTAGGGAGATAGTGAGAGGACGTGGGAAAGGGAGAGAGAGAATGAGAGAAGAGCGTATAAATGGTAATAAAAGAAGAAAAAGAGGAATTACTTTTTTTCTTTTTTTCTTTTTTCAGTTGAGTAAAAATACAAACCGACAAAAAAAAACAAAAAAAACAAGACATGGCAACCAAACCAACCAATCTAACCCTCTCCCCCCCCAAAAAAAAATAATAATAACAATAATAATAATTATAATAATAATAATAAAACAAACAGATATATATAAATCAAAGAATAAAAAGCGCAGACCAAACAAACCAAAACCAAAAAACAAAAACAAAAAAACAAGACAAAAAAAAACAAAGGAATCCAAACAGTGACGCACCCAATTACCGGAGGCTATTGTTGCCTTGAGTTTTATTGTTGCGTTAATGGGAAGACTTAGCTGGTTCTGGTGACACCTCGGGGGAGAAGGGGAAGGGAGGGGGAGATGGGGGAAGGGAGGGGAGAGGAGGGGGAGAGATGGGGATGGGGTAAGGGAGGGAAAGGAAGGGAGGAGGGAAGTGAGGAAAGGGGGGAGAAGATGGGGAAGAAGACTTAGCTGGTTCTGGTGAGCACCTCGGGGGAGAAGGGGGAAGGGAGGAGGAAGGGTGGGAAGGGGAGAAGGAGAGGGGGAAAGGAGGGAGAGAGAGGAGGGAGGGAGGAAGAAGAGCGGAAGGAGGAGGGGTGAGGATGGGAGAGGGGAGAGATGGGGAAGACTTAGCTGGGTTCTGGTGACACCTCGGGGAGAAGGGGGAAGGGGAAGGGAGGGGAGAGGGGGAAGGGAGGGGGAGGTGGGAAGGGGAGGAGGGGAGGTGGGAAGGGAGGGGAATTGGGAAGGGAGGGGGGGAGGTGGGAAGGGAGGGGGAGAGGGGGGAAGGGAGGGGGAGAGATGGTAAAGGGAGTGAGATTGGGAGGGGGTAAGGGGAGGGAGAGAGGGGAGAGAGGGGGAAGGGAGGGGGAGGTGGGGAAAGGGGTGAGATTGGGAGGGGTAAGGGGAGGAGAAGGGAGGAAGAGGGTGAAGAGGATGGGGAGGAAGGGGAAGGGGGAGGGGAGAGGTTGGGTAGAAGGGAAGGGGAGAGAGAGGGGAGGGGAGGGGGGGAAGGGAGGGGAGAGGGAAGAGGGATGAGATGGGGAGGGAGGGGAAGAGAGGGGGAAGGGGGAGGGAGAGATGGGGGAGGGGGAGAGGGGAGGGGGAAGGGGTGAGATGGGAAAGGAGGGGATAGGGAGAGGAAGGGGTGAGATTGGGAGGGAAGAGAGGGGGAAGGGG
>NC_091579.1:24768603-24771103 GCF_042767895.1 Penaeus vannamei
CTCTCCTCCCTGTGTCTATACCCTCCCCCCTTCACCCTCCACCTCCCCCCCCTTCTCTTTCAGTCTCCCCTGCCCCTCCCCCTTCTCTCCCCCCCCGCCCTCGTGCAAGCAAGCAACACAAACAAACACTCTCCCCGCAAGCATTTGTTTGTCCTGATTGAACCGTGCTTGTACATGAGTAGATATTTTTTTCACGTTTCCCCGAGAGAGAGGAAAAAGGACCTTTGATGTTTTACAAAGTCACTGTCAAACCGTACTTTCTCTCTCCCCTTCACTATATCGTATATATTTTCATCATCATTGCAGGGATATCCGCTAGGAGGCTTATGCTAAAAGAAATAATAAATGAATAAATAAAAAATATAAATAAAAGATTTAAAGATCACTCATGACGTCACTATGATAGGATGACAATGTAATGTGGAAGTCACCATAATATAACATCACTAGAAGGTGAGAATTCGACGTCGCCATAATGTTATATCGCATATAATGTGACATCACCATAACGTGACATCACCATAACGTGACATCACCATAATGCGATAACACCAAAATGTGGCATCACCATACTGTGCCATCATTTTATTGTGACATCACTGTAACGCAAGTATTCATACGTGGAATTATTGCGTGTCAACCAACAAAAGAAAATATTGAAACTGGGAGAGAGAAAAAAGAAAATTAATGAAAATTAATAACATCATAATGCAAATTTATTCGAACAAGCGGGTGAATAAAGGAAAAAATAAAAAAAAAATAAAGAAAAAGAAAAAAAAGAAATAAACAAACAAGAAAAAAGGACAAAATAAGTTTAATAAAGATAATTAAATACATAAACAAACAAAAAGCCTTAGATCTAGTGATATAAAAAGATCAGTGACTGAGAAACAGTGATGCCAAGAAAAATGATAAAGAAAATACATATTCCTCTTCTTTCCAAATCACGCCGAGAGCTTAAAAGCTTTTTTTTTCTTTTTCCAAATCCATACAAAGTCTGAAACAGTTTTTAGAAAAACACATTGATCCTTTTTTTTATTAATTCAAATTCTGAACCGAACTATGCACAAAGAAGAACAGAAAAGATAGAAAGACAAGAACAGAAATAAAGATAATAAATACACAAAATTAAATATAAAGGGAAAAACAATAAAACAAGGATAGTGCAGAAACATTGATAGAAAATAGAAGACGATTACAAATAAGAAAAAAAATAAATAAAAAAAGTTATCGAAAGAAAAAACGGAGGCCGACAAGTATAAATAAGAGGTAAAGATAAAGAGAAATATAAAGAAATTGATCGAGACAAATATGCATATACACAGAAGTACAAGATAGGTATATGGAAATAAAAGAAAAAGAGAAAGAGAGGTAGAGAGACAGAAGAACAGAAAGAAACGACAAAGATAAATCAAAACAGAAAAAGGGTAGATAAGATAGACAAACAGTTAACCCAGTATTATATACATCATTAAAAATAAAGAAAAAATGTAATCAAACAAGTACAAACCCTTGCACTCACTTTCTCACTTCACTCCTCACTTCACTCCTCATTTCGCTACTCACTTCACTCCTCACTTCACTCCCCAATTTGCTTCTCACTTCATTCCTCACTTCACTACCTACTTCGCTTCTCATTTCGCTTCTCACTTCACTCCTCACTTCACTCCCCACTTTGCATCTCACTTCACTCCTCACTTCATTCCTCATTTTTCTTCTCACTTCAGTCCTCACTTCACTCCCCACTTCGCTTCTCACTTCACTCCTCACTTCAGTCCTTATTTTGCTTCTCACTTCACTCCTCATTTCGCTTCTCACTTCACTCCTCACTTCACTCCTCACTTCACTCCTCATTTCGCCTCTCACTTCATTCCCCACTTTGCTTCTCACTTCACTCCTCACTTCACTCCTCACTTCACTCCTCACTTCACTCCTCACTTCACTCCTCACTTCACTCCTCGCTTCACTCCTCATTTCACTCCCCGCTCTGCTTCTCACTTCACTCCTCACTTCACTCCCCACTTTGCTTCTCACTTCACTCCTCACTTCACTCCCCACTTTGTTTCTCACTTCACTCCTCACTTCACTTCTCATTTCGCTTCTCACTTCACTCCTCACTTCACTCCTCACTTCACTCCCCACTTTGCTTCTCACTTCACTCCTCACTTCACTCCCCACTTTGCTTCTCACTTCACTCCTCGCTTCACTCCTCACTTCACTCCTCACTTCACTTCTCACTTGGCCATGATACTGTATACTAAACCCTTAGCTAGAACACAGAACATAGTTTTTATGTGTTCAGAGCATGTCTTGGTTTCCCTCAGATCGAATTCTCTCCTTTCCCCTCTTCCTCCTCTCCCTTTCCCCTCCTCCAACCCCCTCCCGCTTCTCAGGCCCCTTAGGTTGAATCCCTTTCCCCCTTTTTCTTCTCCTTTTCTTTTCTCCTTCTTTCCTTCTTCCCTCTCTCCCCTTCCTTGTTTCCATATCCCCTTCTCCTTTT
>NC_091579.1:24787499-24789999 GCF_042767895.1 Penaeus vannamei
CCCCCTTTCCCCCCCTCTTCCTCCTCCTCTTCCTCCTCCTCCTTCTCCTCCTCTTCCTCCTCCTCCTCCTCCTCTTCCTACTCATACTCATACTCATACTCATAGTCGTCCTCCTACTTCTTCTTCTTCTTCTTCTTCTTCTTCTTCTTCTTCTTCTTCTTCTTCTTCTTCTTCTTCTTCTTCCTTCTTCCTTCTTCTTCTTCTTCTTCTATTTCCTCCTCCTCCTCCTTCCTCCTCCCTCTCCTCCCTCCTCCTCCGTCTCCTACTCTTCCTTCCTCCTCCATACTCCTCCTCTTCCTCCTTCTCCTCCTCCTCCCCTTCTCCTTTTCCTCCTCCTCCTCCTCCTCCTCCTCCGTCTCCCTCCTCCTCCTCCTCCGTCTCCTCGTCCTCCTCCCTCCGTCTCCTCCTCCTTCCTCCCTCCTCCCTCCTCCCTCCTCCTCCTCCCATTTTCTTCTTTCTTTCTTCCGGCTTGTTTCTCTAAGTCCTTTTGTTCGCTAAGCATTACGATGAGACTCCTAACGGTGAGCATATCTTCTTGTCGGAAATATTCTTTATGCCTCGTCTTCGTAGAATTAATGTTATACATATGTTATTCTCTCTCTCTCTCTCTCTCTCTCTCTCTCTCTCTCTCTCTCTCTCTCTCTCTCTCTCTCTCTCTCTCTCTCTCTCTCTCTCTATCTATCTATCTATCTATCTTTATCTATCTATCTATATATCTATCTATCTCTCTTTTCTTTTTCTCATTCTCTTTTCTTGTTCTTTTTCTTTCTTTTTCTTTCACACAGTCATGATTTTTTCTTTTCTTCTCTCTCTCTCTCTCGTGCTCTCTCTGTCTCTGTCTGTCTGTCAGTCTTTGTCTCTGTCTCTCTGTCTCTGTCTCTGTCTCTGTCTCTGTCTCTGTCTCTCTCTCTCTCTCTCTCTCTCTCTCTCTCTCTCTCTCTCTCTCTCTCTCTCTCTGTTTTCTAATTGATAGTTTTCATCCCTTTACTGCCTTGTTTATTCCTTCCAATCCCCTTCTTTACTTCACTCATATTCTTCTCCATTCTCACTTTCTTAAACTTCTACTCAAATCACTTCCCTCACTTCTATACCCCTTTTCTTACCCACGTCATCCTCCCCAAGTTGTCATTTCTCCCTCCCTTCCTTCCTGTCTCCTCCATTTACTCATCCTTATTATCCTACGCCTTCTTTCCTCTCCTCTTCCTCCTGCTCCTCCTCGCCTCCTATCTCAAGTATCACATTTACAATGACAGGGAAGGTATTCAGAGAAGCAACTGTGGCAGCGAGTGAGTGTGCAGCTCGAATCAACACGAACTTTTATTATATACGACTATATATGTGGATGAATACGGTGGTTGTATCTGTCTATTGGTGTATACAAATGGTATGCGTACATGTATTAATATGCACGCACATACTCATAAACATACGCACATAGATACATATACAGTACTTTTATTATATACGTCTATATATGTGGATGAATACGGGGGTTGTATCTGTCTATTGGTGTATACAAATGGTATGCGTACATGTATTAATATACATGTACATACGGAAGTACATACTTACATACATATCCAGTATGTGCACTAACTTTTATTATATACGACTATATATGTGGATGAATACGGGGGTTGTATCTGTCTATTGGTGGATACAAATGATATGCGTACATGTATTAATATACATGTGTACGTACATACTCATAAACATACGGCTAGTAAATACTTACATACATATACAGTATGTGCACTAAGTTTTATTATATACGTCTATATATGTGGATGAATACGGGTGTGTATCTGTAAGTACATACTCATAAAAATACGCAAGCAGATACTTACATACATATTCGGTATGTCTAAGTGTGTGTGTTTGTATGTGGTTGGAAAGAGAGGAGAGAGAACATGTAATAATCAAATTTTAAATCATTGTTGTGAAGAAAGAGAAAATTAAGATAGGTAGATAAATAGATAGATAGATAGGGAGAGAGAGAGAGAGAGAGAGAGAGAGAGAGAGACAGAGAGAGAGAAAGAGATAGAGGGAGAGAGACAGACAGAAAGACAGACAGACAAGCAGACAATGTGAGACTGAAGGGAGAAAGATTTTTTCCTTTCTAAACACACAAGCCAATACCCTCGCCCTCCCCCCCACAAAGACGACCCCCCCCCCAAAAAAAAAAAAAAAAAAAAAAAAAAAAAAAAAAAAAAAAAACACCCCAACCAAATTCAACACGCTCGCTGCAATAATACCCACGTGTCGGCAACACCATCACTTGAGTTGCCATGACGTCACGGGATGACACCTTTTAAACACACGAGGCGCGGAGACCCTTCGGAGAACCCTCGCTGACATCTGTAGGAGACTTCAGCTGTTGCTCGTTTTCAACTTTGCAGGGATTGTTGCTATAATTTTTGTTGTTGTTGGCGTGTTTTTGTTTGATGTTGGATAGTATTGTGTTATTACTGATGTGCTTATAAATCTTAATTGGAGGTCA
>NC_091579.1:24797499-24799999 GCF_042767895.1 Penaeus vannamei
TTATCATTTTCGAGGAGTGAAAATGTGTTGCAGTAAGGACGCTTGGCAGACCGGAGAGAGAGAGAGAGAGAGAGAGAGAGAGAGAGAGAGAGAGAGAGACAGACAGACAGACACACAGACAGAGAGAGAGAGAGAGAGAGAGAAATAGAAGGAAGAGAAGGAACTGGAATAAAGGAAGTGAAAGGAGAGATAAATGAAAAGAGTAAGGAGAAAAGGGATAAAAGGAGGAAGACAGTGAATGAAAGCAAATGAAGTGAAAGAAACTACCGGAAAAAAGTAGAGAACAGATGATGGATAAAAGTAGGTGAATGAAAGAAAACGGGAAATTAATAAATCAACAGAAAATGAATAAAAGAAATGAAAGAAAAAAGACGAAGACAAAAAATCAAAAGAACCAGACAAAGAGTTAGAAGAAAATAAATGAGGGACAGAAAGTTGATAAATAGAAAATTAATTTACTAATATCTCTTCGTCGCTATGTCCTACAGAAGTATTATTCCAGTCAGCAAATGCATCTGATCAAAGGAATAATTAGATTTAATCTGTAAAAGCGTCTGATTTTCCAAGAATATGAAGAGAATGACACTTAAATGACAAAGGAGAGAAATCTATTGCTATTCTTAATTGGTGAAGGTAAATGTATTTTTCTCAGTTATTAAGATATATTTCAATGATAAAGAGAAGTAAACAAAAAAAAGAGAAAGAGAGAAAGTGATAAAGAGAGAGAGAGAGAGAGAGAGAGAAAGTGATAAAGAAAGAGAGAGAAAGTGATAAAGAGAGAGAGAAAAAGTGATAAAGAGAGAAAGTTATATATATACATAGAGAAAGAGAGAGAGAGAAAGCGAGTGTGAATGAGTAAGTCAGTGAGAGAGCGAGAGAAAAAAAATACGATTGAGAATGATAAGGAAATAAAAAATCTTAACCCCCCTCCTCCTCCTCCTCCTCCTCCTCCTCCTCCTCCTCCTCCTCCTCCTCCTCCTCCTCCTCCTCCTCCTCCTCCTCCTCCTCCACCCACCCCCACCCCCGCTCCAAAAAAAAGCACAAACACAACAAAATGAAATTCCAATGACGAAGAGAAGATTACGAACTGTGGACGTTCCTCTCCCTCTTCGCCCGGGAGATAAACACACACAGACACACACGCGCCGTTCGAAGATACCAAGGCGATTCCAATTACTAGATCCATTCAAATCGAAAGAATGAATCTGTCTCCCTTCTTCTCCTTTTTTTTTACTTCTTTTTTTTTTTTTTTTTTTGCTTCTTTTTTGTCGTCCGTCTGCCAATAGCTTTAAGAGACGCCGGAGCAATTTCAACGACGTGGCAGCTGGTTTATCGATGCTCGTGATGAAGATGGGAGTCGGGGATTTTTTTTTTTTATCTTTTATTTATTTATTTTTTTTAATATGCATGATTCGGATCAACAGCACGCCATAATTGGGGGAGGTATTTTTAGGAGTCATTGTCTTGTTATATGAATATGAATGATATGAATAAAAAGAAGGCAGAGAGGGACAGACAGAGAAGGAGTGAGAGAGATAAAACGACAATGAAGGAAGGCGGGAGAGAAGGAGAGATAGAAAGAGAGAAGAAAGAAAGAGAGAGACAAACAGACAGACAGAGAAACACACATAGAAAAAAGACACACAAAGACAAAAAAGAGAAGAAATTGAAAAGGAAAACAAAAGAAAAAAAAAACTGCAGGAAAGAGCGAAACACCCAGATTCCCGCCAGAATTTCGAATCGAAAAACAAAAGCGCAACGAGGGACTCTTAATCCCCTAAGAAATTATATCTGTCACGTGTGTTTGTTTAAGCCTCAGTTGAAAACCTGGCAGGACGTGGGGAGGTCGTCTCAATCTTGCGAAGATGATAATTATTGTTTTGATGTTTTTTATGAGTATAAAGATTGGATAGAAAGATAAGAATTCTTACTGTTCCTGTTGTTATTATCGTTGGCTTTAGTATTACTCGAATTTGCGTTATTAGTAATAGTATCAATATCAATGGCATTATCATTATCATTATCATTATCATTATCATTGTTATTGTAATAATAGTTATTATCATTATCACTGTCACTATCATTATTGTTATCATTATGATTATCATCATTACCATTATCATCATTATTATCACTATCATTATTAGTATTATTATCATTATTATTATCATCATTATCATTATTATCATCATTATCATTATCACTGTTGTTATTATTATAATCATAGACATTATTACAATCAGTAGTAGTAGTACTAGTATAATTATCATTAATATTACTACCATTATTATAGATATCATTAATATCATTATCATTACTGTGATTATCATTATCTTTATTTTCATTGCAATCATTATCATTATCATTATTTTTATTATAATCATTATCATTATCACTTTTATTATTGTTATTGTTGTTGTTATCATTTTCATTCTTTTATTTTTTTATCATTGTTATCATTATTTTTTATCATTTTCATTATCATTATCATCAGCATTAT
>NC_091579.1:24839999-24872499 GCF_042767895.1 Penaeus vannamei
CACACTGTAGTTGGGCTGATTTTGTGCTGACGTGGGTTATTCTGGAGTTCTGTTGCCTTAGTGAATGGAATCCGTAATTGAGCGGTTCATCCATAACGGCGATCCCATATAGAAATCTGAGAGAAGTTGCCATAGTAACTGCAAAGATTGTGGCGTCGACAAATTTTGCTTTGCAGAGTGTGTGGAGTAGAAGACTTGATGACTACAGGGAAGATGACAGGTCCGAGGCATGTCCCTTGGGGCACTCCATACGTGGTTGGCAGCCAGACAGATGTCTCGCCACCGTATCTCGTGCGCTGCTTCCTCTCGTTGAAGTTATGAATGACAGCAGTGAAGTTCTGTTCCCGGATATTCACCGATGTGAACGCTAAAGACTATGCCATTAACGATACTGATGGAACTGCCTTTGTTAGTTACCTTTTATCACCATAAAGCGTTCCTTTAACAAATTATTTCATCGCTTTCTTTTTTATTGTATTATTTCTTTGTTTTTGTTTTGTCCCAGACGGCATTGATCTCGCTCTAGCAAAGGCTTATGGCAGCATGAACAAAATAGCCATATTTGCCTTCCTTCCTGGAATCATCTGTCGTTATTATTATCATTATTATTACCGTTATCGTTAGCGTTATTCATGTTATTGTCATTATCATTAGCATTAGTATTACTATTATCATTATTATTGTTTTCATCATCATTATTATCATCTTTTGTATCATCATCATTATTATCATCAGTATCATCATTATTATTATCATCAGTATCATCATTATTATCATTATCATTACCATTAGCAGTATTGTCATTATTGCAATATCTCATTTACGATTACATTTGTGACAAATGTCATAACGATATTACTATCAAATGAGGAAATGTAGTAACAATATACAATAACTTCCTTCCTGTTCCAACTCTTGCTGTCAATCATCATCATCATTCTCATCATTAGCATCACCATCATCATCGCTGACGTCACATTTCAACATCGATTACACAGCGAATATCAAAACTCGGCGGCTGATTGGCCATTCTCAAGCCAGAGCAAGATTCGAAAGCCTTTTTTTATTGGCGGATGCGAGAGTTGGCAGCCGATTTGTACTCAGCTGCAGCTACGATTGTTCCAAATTGTTCCGTTTGTTTAATCGTTATGTTTCGAAAAGTTCCGATGTTATTGTTGTTTTTTTACTCAGTTTTTATTCGTTTTTTTTCTTCTTTATTCGTTTGTTTCTTTTGTTCCATTCTAAACGTTATTTGTTTGTTTTTCTGTTGTTGTTTGTTTTGTTTGTTTTTTCGTGTCTTGTTCCGTTCCAAATGTTTTGTATTTTCCTGTTGTTGTTGCTGTTTTTTATTGTTTCGTTTCTTTTCGTTTCATTTGTTTTCTTGTTCCGTTCCTAACCGTCTCGTTCCGCAGTGACTTAACCTTTCTTTGAGGTCGATCGTTTTGTTTCGAATCGGTCCGCTTTTAGCATTCTTTTCGCGCGCTTTTCGTTCTTCACTTGTTTTCGTTCGTAATCGTTTCGCGCGTTTTTTTTTTCAGTATCTGTATATAAGACGCAATGATAATAGAAATATAAAGACATTGAAAAAAAAAGTGTAGGATGATACTATTTCAAAAAAAAAAACAAGAAATAAACAAAAATACAATAAACAAAAATCTCAAAAGTCGCCCCCTATCGCGGTTGCCAGACTTCAGAAAGGAAAAAAAAAAACGTCAGAGAAGGCTCCTTTCGAGGCGTCAAACCGCGAATCATCAAAGGCGCTGGATTTTATTGTATTTTAGTGAAAGGCTCTTGGTGTGTGGTCCTGTGAAGAACCGGGAATTGTGGGCGGGCGGTGTTTGCTTGTTTGCGGGTGTACATGTATGTTGTGGGAGTGATGTTGGATATTCATTGTGTGTGTGTGTGTGGGAGAGAGAGAGGGAGGGCGATAGAGAGATATAGTGAGAGGGAGAGAGAGAGAGAGAGAGAGAGAGAGAGAGAGAGAGAGAGAGAGAGAGAGAGAGAGAGAGAGAGAGAGAGAGAGAGAGAGAGAGAGAGAGAGGGGGGGGGGGGAGGGGGGGGGGGGGGGGGGGGGGGGAGGGCGATAGAGAGAGATAGTGAGAGGGAGGGCGATAGAGAGAGATAGTGAGAGAGAGGGAGCGCGATAGAGAGAGATAGTGAGAGGGAGAGAGAGAGAGAGAGAGAGAGAGAGAGAGAGAGAGAGAGAGAGAGAGAGAGAGAGAGAGAGAGAGAGAGAGAGATTAACAGAAATACACAAACACACACACACACACGCACAGAGTCTGACAGAAGAGAGATTGGGAGAGAGAAAAAAAATAGATAGAGAGAGATGTGAGTGTGTGTGTGTGTTTGTGTTTATTCTTTCACCGACGATTAATGTCTATAAACTATATCATTATCCTTTTGTAGCACTTCTCTTTGTCAATACATGGATTATACTATGATTCCTTACTAGTCACAAACAGATGAACAGAGATTGAAAAAACGTGGTCGCGAATAAGGAAGAGAGAGAATATATATAAAATCAGAAGGAAAATCGAGAGAAGAGAGAAGGAAACGGAAGAAGGATGGCCAAAGTTAAGGAAAACGGAGAAAATTAAGGAAAGAGAGAGAATAAGAAGAAAATCAAATGAAAACAAAGAACGAAGGAGAGGGAATATAGAAGAAAAGGGAAATTAAATAACGACGATAAGAAGGGAGATTAAAGCAAGGAATAGGAGAAAGAATGGTATTAAAGAAGAGGAGGAAAGAGATAAAGAGAATAAGCAGGAGAGAAATCAAAGAACAAGGAAGGGGAAGGAAATAAAGAAGAAAATCAGAGACAATAAAATCGGAGAAGATAAAAAAGGGGGTTTAAAAATATAAGAACAAACGAAGAAAGAATAGTGTAGAGACATTAAAAGAAAGAGGGAATGAAGATAGAATAAGATAAAAGCAAGAATGCCAAAGAAATGAAAAAGGGTTGAGAAGAGCAACCTCGAGGAACATCAGATACTGTGGCATCTCGTAAATTCTCATCTCGGCTGTACTGCCAGATGAGGATGCTGGTGTTGTGAGGTGAAGATGCTGGTGTTGGGAGGTGAAGATGCTGGTGTTGGGAGGTGAAGATGCTGGTGTTGGGAGGTGAAGATGCTGGTGTTGGGAGGTGAAGATGCTGGTGTTGTAAGGTGAAGATGCTGGTGTTGTGAGGTGAAGATGCTGACACAGTGAGATGAAGATGCTGGTGTTGTGAGGTGAAGATGTTGGTGTTGGGAGATGAGGATGCTGGTGTTGTGAGGTGAAGGTGTTGGTGTTGTGAGGTGAAGATGCTGGTGCTGTGAGATGAAGGTGCTGGTGTTGTGAGGTGAAGATGCTGGTGTTGGGAGATGAAGATGCTGACACACTGAGGTGAAGATGCTGGTGTTGTGAGGTGAAGATGCTGGTGTTGTGAGGTGAAGATGTTGGTGTTGGGAGATGAAGATGCTTTGTTGTGAGGTGAAGATGCTGGTGTTGTGAGGTGAAGATGCTGGTGTTGTGAGGTGAAGATGCTGGTGATGTGAGGTGAAGATGCTGGTGTTGTGAGGTGAAGATGTTGGTGTTGGGAGGTGAAGATGTTGGTGTTGGGAGGTGAAGATGCTGGTGTTGTGAGGTGAAGATGCTGGTGTTGTGAGGTGAAGATGTTGGTGTTGTGAGGTGAAGATGCTGGTGTTGGGAGATGAGGATGCTGGTGTTGTGAGGTGAAGATTCTGGTGTTGTGAGGTGAAGATGCTGGTGTTGTGAGGTGAAGATGCTGGTGTTGTGAGGTGAAGATGATGGTGTTGTGAGGTGAAGATGCTGGTGTTGTGAGGTGAAGATGCTGGTGTTGTGAGGTGAAGATGATGGTGTTGTGAGGTGAAGATGCTGGTGTTGTGAGGTGAACATGCTGGTGTTGTGAGGTGAAGATGATGGTGTTGTGAGGTGAAGATGCTGGTGTTGTGAGGTGAAGATGATGGTGTTGTGAGGTGAAGATGCTGGTGTTGTGAGGTGAAGATGCTGGTGTTGTGAGGTGAAGATGATGGTGTTGTGAGGTGAAGATGCTGGTGTTGTGAGGTGAAGATGATGGTGTTGTGAGGTGAAGATGCTGGTGTTGTGAGGTGAAGATACTGGTGTTGTAAGGTGAAGATGCTGGTGTTGGGAGATGAGGATGCTGGTGTTGTGAGGTGAAGATGCTGGTGTTGTGAGGTGAAGATGCTGGTGTTGTAAGGTGAAGATGCTGGTGTTGGGAGATGAGGATGCTGGTATTGTGAGGTGAAGATTCTGGTGTTGTGAGGTGAAGATGCTGGTGTTGTGAGGTGAAGATGCTGGTGTTGTGAGGTGAAGATGCTGGTGTTGTGAGGTGAAGATGCTGGTGTTGTGAGGTGAAGATGCTGGTGTTGTGAGGTGAAGATGCTGGTGTTGTGAGGTGAAGATGATGGTGTTGTGAGGTGAAGATGCTGGTGTTGTGAGGTGAAGATGCTGGTGTTGTGAGGTGAAGATGATGGTGTTGTGAGGTGAAGATGCTGGTGTTGTGAGGTGAAGATGCTGGTGTTGTGAGGTGAAGATGATGGTGTTGTGGGGTGAAGATGCTGGTGCTGTGAGGTGAAGATGCTGGTGTTGTGAGATGAAGATACTGGTGTTGTGAGATGAAGATGCTGGTGTTGTGAGATGAAGATGCTGGTGTTGTGGGGTGAAGATGCTGGTGTTGTGAGATGAAGATGCTAGTGTTGTGAGGTGAAGATGCTGGTGCTGTATGAGGAAGATGCCGGAGCTCAGAGAAAATGTTGGCGCTGTGAGGTGAAGATGCTGATGTTGGAAGATGAAGATGCTGGTGTTGTGAGAGGAAAACGCTGGTGTTGTAGGATGAAGATACTGTTGCTGCAAGACGAAAATGTATGAGAAAGATGCTGGCGCTGAGAGATGATATCAGCGTTGTGAGATGAGGATGTTGCCACCGTGAAATGAAGATGCTCCCAATGTGAAATGAGGATGCTGCCACCGTGAGATGAGGATGCTGGCTCTTGAGAGATAATACTAGCGTTGTGAGATGAAGATGTCCCCAACGTGAAATGAAGATGCTGGGTTTGAGAGATAATACTAGCGCTGTGAGATGAAAATGCTCCCAATGTGAAATGAGGATGCTGCTGTTGTGAGATGGGGATGCTGGCTCTTGAGAGATGATACTAGCGCTGTGAAATGAAGATGCTCCCAACGTGAAATGAGGAGGATGCTGGCTCTTGAGAGATAATATTAGCGTCGTGAGATGATGTTCCCAACGTGAGATGGGGATGCTGGGTTTGAAAGATAATATTAGCGTTGTGAGATGAAAATGTCCCCAACATGAAATGAAGATGCTGCGACCGTGAAATGAAGATGCTGGGTTTGAGAGATAATATTGGCCTTGCGAGATAAAGATGGTGCCGCTCTGAGAGGATGGTGCCAGGAAACACGAATACCTGAAACGCGAAGGGCTCTGCATCTCGAGTTAGTTAGCATTAGCGCCGAGTTCAGTTTAAAGAGTTTAAATTCATTTGCATAATTGACTTGTTAGTACTCGGCGATGTCCATTTTGGGAAGGAAAGGGGTTAATGCCATACACTATATTCCGCTTTTTGATTGTTCTTGTGGAATGAAATGATTTTAAAAGGTCTTTAGATATTTTATTGATGCCATTATCTGAGGGTTTTCATTTTTTTATTTTCATGTATGATTTTGTATTCATATGTACGTGTATCCTCAAGAGTGTGTGTGTGTGCGTGTGTGTGCGTGCGTGCAAGCGTGCGTGCGTGCGTGCGTGCGTGCGAACGAGCGTGCGTGAGCGAGTGTGTGTGTGTGTATTTGTGCGTGTGTGCATCCGTGTTTGTGTATGTGTGCATATATATGTACTTGTGCACGAATCTGTGTTTGTGTGTCTGCATGTGTCTGTGTATGCTCGTGTGCGTATAAATGCATACGTACAAAAGAAACAACGAGGTTAAGCACGCCCAGCAGTCTAAGTCCACCCCCAGGTCAGGATCTGTTCCCGAATACTCTCGAATGCAGCCCAGAGCCTGCGGTACAGAGCCTACTAGACTACATAATTCTCTCCGTAGGCTATTGTGAGAGTCGTTGTGCTCGTGTTACTATGCGTGTGTGTTTAGTATTGTTATTGTTAGTAGAACTGTTCATACCAATACCATTATTGGAAGTAACATTATCGTTACATCGATGATCAGTCATTATCAAAATCATGTTCTTTTCTTTATATATATATATATATATATATATATATATATATATATATATATATATATATATATATATATATATATATATATATATAGAGAGAGAGAGAGAGAGAGAGAGAGAGAGAGAGAGAGAGAGAGAGAGAGAGAGAGAGAGAGATTGTTTTTTTCTCTTTTTTAATACTTGTGTTTGTACCTTCCTTTGACCCGCTTTCTGTTCTTCCTCATTCTCTCACTCCCTATTTTCCTCACTCTCTCCCTCATTCTCGTTCTCCTTCTCTCTCATTTTCTCTCTTTCATGATCTCCCACATAATCTTCCTCATTCTCTCCCTCCTCTCCTTTATTTTCTCTCTCATCTCCGTCCTCCCCTTCTTTCTTATCTCCCTCATTATCTCCCTTATCATTTTCCCCATTCTCTCCCTCATTTTCTCCATAATCCTCGCCCCCTTTCTTTCTCTCATTCTCTTCATCATTCTTTCCCGCATTCTCTTCCCCAATCATTCTCTCGTTATATCTTTCATTATCTCCCTCATTTTCCCCTTCATTCTCTCCATCATTATCATCATCAGTATCTCCCTCATTCTCTCCCTCATTCTCCCCTTCATTCTCTCCTTCGTTCTCTCCCAAATTCCCTCATTCCCTTTTATTTCCCCAATCACTCACTAGATGGGGCGGGCGAGCGATCCTCTTACTCCCAAGGGCGTCACGATTCTGAAGGCGCCCTATCCTAACCTAGGCTACTGAAGCACGGACGCTCTCCTTCCCGTTACGACGCATAAAGGCGAATACGCTATAGATGGTGCGTATTCAAACAAGCGTGTATGCGTATGAATGGGTAGGCGTCTGTCTGTCTCTTTTTCTTTCTCTTATTTTGTCTTTCTCTTCTTCGCTCTTTCTCTTTTCCTTTCTCTCTTTCTCTTTCTTGTTTTTTTCTTTCCCTTTCTCTCTTATTATATAACAATAACAATATGATTGTTGATAATAATATAATAATGATAACAATAAACAATAACAGTAGAATAATAATGACAATAAACAATAACAATTTAACAACTATAATAATATCAAAATAATGATAATGGTAACAATAATGATATGGAAAGTAACGATGATAATATCAACATAAAAATAACACTGAAATTAAATAATGACAGTAATGACGTCCAATATAGTCACCCCCTTTACAATCTTCAGAACTCCGTTTTCTAACCGTGACCTCCGTTTTCTAATCACGTATTCCCGTTTTCTTTGATGAAGTCCACAAGACCCGATTCTTCACTTCGTCACTAACTTGAAATTAACTGGATGTGTGTGATGTGCTGGCGAAGATAATGAGGCCGAATTAGCATAGAAATCTGATGTCTCGTCTAAATGGAATGCTTATATTATGAACTTGTCCGAAGCCTTACCAAAAATTTTGCCGAGGGATTAGGAAGACGATTTATTACCTTTTTTTCTTGGAAAGGGAGAGAGGCTTAAGTGTGTGTGGTTGTGTGTGTGTGTGTGTGTGTGTGTGTGTGTGTGTGTGTGTGTGTGTGTGTGTGTGTGTGTGTGTGTGTGTGTGTGTGTGTGTGTGTGTGTGTGTGTGTATGTGGGTGTGGGTGTGGGTGTGGGTGTGGGTGTGGGTGTGGGTGTGTGGGTGTGGGTGTGGGTGTGTGTGTGTGTGTTTGTGTGTGTGTGTGTGTATCTGCGCGTGTGTGTGTGTGTGGCTACATTCAAATACATACGTATATTTTGCACACAAATGAACAGATGGACAGATAGACATAGAAAGACAGACAGATGGAAAGATAGACAGATAAATGGATAGACAGAAAGACAAACAGATAGGCAGATAGATACCCTTGATACAAATCCAAAAAAGATTTTATATGCCGAATTTTCAACGAGGTTTACCGTTATGGCAGAATGTTCCGAGCGCCGAGAAAATGTTCCGTCAATTAGTTAAAAAGTGGCCAACTTTCTTCAGAATTTCTCTCCGGAGTTGCGAAATGCCAGACAAATGGTGTTAACTTTGTCGACATTCATCAGCACAGAGAGAATGATATAGTGCAGGAAAATGTCCATTGTTGGAGGTTAGGAAAGCTTTATGTTCACTGACACAGAAAGGGAGAGTGAATGTAAAGATGATTTGAGAAATTTGTGGTTGGAGATAACCCAATATTTTCTCGTGTTCGTTTACATGGTTGGTTTCTTTCATTTAATTTCTTTTTCATTTCTTGCTGCCTTTCTTTTTAGTATATATTTGATTATGCCATTTTTACTCATCATAGTTTTTTCCACGAATCTGCCTTTTCTCCTTCCTTTTCTTGCCTTCTCCCTCTTACTCTCCCTTTTTCCCTTTCTAGCTTTCTGCCTCTCTCCCTCTCTTCTCTTCTCTGTTCCTCTTCTCTCCTCTCCCTTCTGTCTCCCTCTTTCTCTTTCTCTTCCTCTCCCATTCTTCTGTTTTTCTGATGTCCTGTAACAGCTCTGATGATGTCCCGTCGCTGACTTTCTGAGGTCCCTGCTACAGATTCCCTGAGGTCCTGTTGCAGCACACTCTATCAGCTGTTCGAGGATTGTTTGACTACTGCTGTCTGTTCCTGTACCTCTTTGTCATCTGGTGAGCGTACAGTTTTTTTCACTTTTGATGCTATCGAATTTATCAATCTTATTTATTTGGCTTTTCGGTTCTTTTGTGGAAACTGTCTTCAGTTTATATATTTTTTATATTATTTACTTAATTTCTTTTCATTTCCGGTTTCATTCTTTTATTTCTAGCTTGTCATCTGTCATTATTACAAGATTTTCTTACATACTTTAAACTACTGAATTTTCTTCGTTTTCATTAAATTTTTGCTATTTCATTATTTTGATCATAAATCTCCTTTATTATGTGAAATATATATATATATATATGAATATATATATATATAATATATATATGTATATATGTATATATATATATATATATATATATATATATATATACACATATATATGAATTCGTGAACTATAATCATTGCAAGAATCTACCTCTAGTAAGCCCCGAATTTTTTTATCTTTATTTTCCAACTTGTTTTTGTATCATCTAGTTCAGCTCACATTTTCTATCTTTAGTGGTTCTACATGAAGAAAGGCGAATGAATCATTCAACGGTAACTATGTTAATTCGATTAGCAAGTCCATTTGGCTGACTTCAATCCTGAGCCCCGTTCTACTCAACACTGCGGCAGTTTCTCCTCTTTCTAATTCCCGAGTCTCCAGCTAAGAACTGCTGTTGTTCGTCCCTGGGGGACATGGCAACTTGGTAACTTCCCTGTTCTCTCGTGACTTGAGACTTGTTTGGAAACTTTCACAGGAAGTGAAGTGTGAAGTGTGCCGAAGTGTGTTTCGAGGTTCACAATGAAGGCCAGAGGGACACAGTAGCTAAATGTCTTAATTGTGCCAGGAGGCATCACACCTGGATCCTGGCTTGCTCTGTCAGGAAACAGGCGGCCCTTAGGAGACAGGAGCTAGCCAAAAAGCGTCCTGACTTTGTCGCTGGTCCCCCAGGTACCCACGTCTGGGGACAGAACAAAGGGGAAAGGACTCCCCTAAGAGGAAGGAGGCACCTACCCAACCCACGCTGGATACTTCTAATTCAAAGGAGTTTCCCAGCCTAGCAAGTGAACCACAGGAGAAAAGGTTCAACGAGCACGGCAAAGTCCTCCTCAGCAGACGACAATCTTCTCTATGACAAGAAGAATGTCTCCTGTTGAGTGCTGTAGTCACTGCAGAAGGAACAGCCTCGGGGAGGACCAGCGAGGAGGTGGAGAGGGCAGTCTAGGTCGCCATGGCGGCAGTAACAGACAAGCTGAAAGCCTCCAAACCAATTCTGAGCCACACTCCCCTCCTTGCGACCAGCTTAATCCAGCCCTCACAGGACCAGCCAAACTAGACCACAACTGTGCAGCCCAAGCTCTCACTACAGGCCCAATCTACGCAGCCAAGATTTGCATTTACTTGTACCTGCCACAATGGAAGATCTAACACAGGCTCTACATTTCCCAGTAGACCCTCAATTAGTCTGCCAAACCAGACTGTAACTGTACAGCAGATGTCCTCACTGCAAGCAGAGTCTGTATAGCCAAGGTCTGGATTAACCCAAACCTGCCAAAATGGTAGATCTAACACAGGCTCTACATCTCCCGGTAAATCTTCAACTAGATTGCCACAGCACTTGAAAGATGTACATTTCTCAATGAACAAGAATCTGTACATGTCAAATGTCACCAGGACTGGGGCATCTGAGGCTGGAGACGAATATACCACAGACAAATCCGACGTGACTCAAAGTAACAATCATGGCACACAATTTAAGCATACTACAGTAGAAAGCTCCTTTCTCCAATCAACAGGCTATCATGTCTTCAGCTCGTCAAGCCTGGATGACGCTAGAGGCTTGATGACCCTGGTCAATGCAACAATCCCCTGCTCCTTAATAGCTGACCCGTCGCACTGTTGAGATGGCGTGGTATATCTTGCTGTTGATCCACCTGCCTGGGAGCCCCCTTAAACTGTACAATGTGTGTAACAGACCACTGTGTGACAGCTTAGATCTAAACCAGGTCTGAGCTACTGCAGCACAAGACCGAGTGATCATAGGGGGAAACTTCAGTGCACATCTGCCTTTGCTGGATCCATGCATGAGTCCAAATGCGTCAGGCATTCACATAGCTGATGTAATTGACATGAGAGAATTTGGTGATGTGTCGATGAAACCATTACAAGCGACCACTGGCACAGTCACTAAATTTTTGGATACTGGTCCAGCTTAAAGACCACAACACAAACGCAGTGAAAATGTGGACGTGCTTGAGGCAAGACTTGTCTAGGCAATAAAGCAGGCAGCCTCTCAGACTATCCCCAAAACTCGTCCATGGTCCAGAACTCACAAAGACGCCTGGTACTATAATAACGAGATCAAGGTCAACCACAGAGTCAACATGTACAGGAAAAACTTCCGTAGGCAACGAACTCCCCACAACTCTGTCCTCCCAAGGGAACCTGTTGGGGATACCAAGGAAACTGCTTACGGAGCCAGGCAGGAAAGGAGGATGGAATGGTGTGAGTCCTTTGGCCACCAAACCACCCTCTCACAGCTGTGGAAACGGGTCAGGCGAGCCACCAGCCGCCGAGCCCCGAGATGTACGCACTGCCAAGGCCCAATCAAAACGTTTCTCACATAGTAAACAGATCTTACACGAACGCAGTTGTGCTACCCGAGCAACATGCATCATGATCCTCAGTCAGGCTGGTGCTCGAGTTCTCACACAGAACCAGCAACAAAACCCTACATTTAATGGATAATTCTTATCCGGTTTAAGGCTCAGAATGTTTCAATTAGTTTCTGTGAATAATATGAAAATGGTGGCTTTTAAGGTTACCTCAGATTTTCCCTATACATTTTTCTGTCTTCCATGTATACAGTAGTTTACTATTTCCATCCATACAACATATTTTTTCAAACGTAAAATCCTCTTACATGTAGTATAAAACTTCTAAAGAACCCTAGATTCTATGTGAGCAAAAATCAATCTCACTTCTATACAACATAAACTGGTTAATAGCCACAAAGCAAAAATAAATGTGCTAGTCATCAAAAATCATACAACACAAGAGAAAGGTGTAGAAGTGAAAAGTGTTAGTTGGCCAGATGCACGTTAAAAGCCGAAGAGAAATACAGGATAGTAGTGTTGAAAGGGACAAAGTGGGGTGAGGGGTGAGAGGGTGAGTAAATGGGATAAAGTAGGGATTAACAAGGGTGATTGGATCAAAGTTGTCAAAGAAGAAGTGTACCATTATGTAAGGATGTCCGCAAGCTAAGGTAGGGCTAAGCAAAAAGAGAAAGGGGGGTTTAAGGGCGATTACGTAACAGTTTTAAGAGAAATATCACGAAAGAGAATGCGGGGAAGAGGGATGTTGTGACAAAGTCACATATGTATCCAGGGGGAAGCAGAAGGGATAATGGAGAAGGAAAAGGGGATGATGTAGATGAAGCAGGGGCGAATGGATATGTTAGGAAGAAGGAACATGAATTAAGAAAGGTGGATATCGGCAGTTAGGCTGAGTGTACAAAGTGGACTTGGTTGAGGAGGTCTGAGAAAAAAAGAGATTTTCTTATGAGGGGGAGGAGAGGAGATAGGCATCTGAGCAACAGAGGAAAAGGTAGAAGAGGATTTGGAAGGAGCAGATGGGGCGGTAAGTTTAGCCTGATTGCTACAGGGCAGTGATAGAGATTGGGGCGTTTGGATTTAGAGTTGCAAAAGAATTTGATTGTGAGAGGTAGAGGGTAGAAGTGGGAATATAAGATGGAGGAGATATAGGTACAGGGGGAGGGGTAGAAACATCCTGGGAGGAAGGATGAGGGGCAGAGATATCGACATTATTGGAGTGGGGAGTAAGAGCAAAACCTCGTCGACGTGCTCTCTGTCTGACCTCGCGTAGTGGGAGGCCAAATTTAAATCTGAGAATTAACGCTTCAGACTTAAGGTGATAGGTATAAAATACAATAGGGGAGCCGCCATAATTGGTACATGTACGTGACTGTGCGGAGTTTCATCAATCATGACTAGGTTGAGCACATAGAGGGTAGACATAGAGGAAGTTGGTATGGTCGGACAGGGAGGGACTCCACCAATATCAACAATAAGGGGGAGGTCATGTTTACGGAAAGAAATCTTACCAATATTGGTGGGGGACTTACGACAGCCTCTTAGGGGAATGATGTAGCACAGTCCACGAGGCAGGCGATGAAGTCTTCTCCACAATCTTGACTAATCCTTGACAGGGCAGTTTGTTAGGGAGATGGAAACAGTTCCGGTACAAGTTTTGAGGGAGTGATGAGGCTAGGCAGGAATGGGTTTGCCAGTGAAGTTGATAATGCTTTAGCTTGGGATTCGAATGTAACTGTGGAAGGAAACTTTACCTATTTGTTTTGAAGACGATAAAGAGTGTTGTCAGAGTGAGGGGCTGTATACGTGATCACGGAAAATCGATATCATTTGGCTGGAGTAAACAGAGTATTCAAAGGATTTGTAGAAGTGGATGTAGTACATGGACAGGGACGTGTGGAAGAGGAAGTATTGTTCAGAGAGGTAGTACTGCCGAGAAGAGGATAATAAGGCTGAGGAGTAGTAATAAGGGAGGAGGGGAGAGTAGATGAAGAAACCTGTGGGGGTGGAGGAGATGCAAAGGATGCTGGGAGAGGAGGAATATAAAATGGGAAAGAAGGGGATAGGACGATTGAGTGAACTGCAGTGTATCTGTGACCGGGGAAGGAATAAGGATATTGTTCAAGGACAACAGAGGTGGCTGTTGGAGAATTAGGAGGAGAAGAATTCGGTAGATAAAAAAATGGGGACTGGGGAAGGTGGTGAAGCATCAGGAAGAAGGTCTGGAGGCGAGGGGTCTTGGGATGGACATTGTTGCTATAGAAGGGATTCGTGAGAGTATTCAAGTGGGAGTGGTAGAGAGGGTGGGGTATGCTGGGAGGGTGTAGGAGGAAGGGGGTTGGAGGGAACTTGAGGAGGAAGAGGATGGATATCTGCAAATACTGCAAACGTAGATGGAGTAGGAACAGAGGGATTGAGAGTTGGGTGAGGGAGTGGAGTGCTCCCGTGGGTCATCTTTTGGAAGTTTTGGATTGTCTTCAAGGGATCCTGGAGGACTGGAGCAGAGGACTGTTTTGGAATAAGTTGAAAGAAAAAACTCGTCGCCGTGCTTCTTTGTTTGGCTTCACGCAGAGTGAGGTCTAGTTTATATCTGAGGACTGCTACCACACATTCGAGCTTATAGGCAGGGCAGCTCCTATAAAATACACTGTGGGAGTCTCCACAATTGGCTCATGTACGTGGCTGAGTAGGTCAATTTGAACGGTCATGACCGGGTTGGGCACACAGAGGGCAGCAGGCTGTGGAGCGAGCGTTTGGCTGGGTGGCCAAAACACCAACATTTCTGACATTGACTGGAAAGAGGTTGATATGGTTGGACATGGTAGGACAATCCACCCATATAAACTTCATATAAATTTATGTCTACAGAAGCTAATCTTGGCAATATTGAAGTGGGACTTACGCTGGCCTCTGGGAAGAATAGTGTAACACTGTACTGCCACTGCATCATATTCAGCAAGGCAGGTAAGTTGGTCATTTTCAATCTGACCAGTCCTTGTAGATAGGACAAGCATTTGGGGGGATAGAAACAGTTCCAGTACAAGCATTAAGAGAGGGATGAGGTTTGACAGGAATGGGTTTGCCAGTAAGGTCAGTTAGGGTAGATAGTGCACAAGCTTGGGATTCAGATGTAACTGGGTCAAGGTGTGAACGATCTGAGCGACTGCGAAAGGTAACCTTGCCTACTTTCTTCTGGAGGCACTGTTGAAAGAGAAGGGTATTCCCAGGATAGGGGGCTGTGGGGGAATCACAAAGAGTCGATCCCACTTGGTTGGGCCAAAGAAAGTACTCAGAAGGTTTGCAAAGGTAGAGGCAATAGAAGGACGAGGGCGAGAGGAAGATGGGGTGGTGTGGAGTGAAGTAGTTCTGTTGGCGGAGTACAATAAGGATGAAGAGTAGTAATAAGGGAAGAGGGAGTAGACATTGAAGAGGACTGTGCGTTAGATGGAGAGGAGAATGTTGGGAGAGGGGAAGGGGTACCTTAATGCCCTTATTATGGGTAAAGAATCTTCATTATTGGACATGGTGAGCCTGAATAAAATGGGGTATAGAAATGGTATACCCCCTAGGGTCCCCATGAGTAGTAAGGAATATGCAATTTAGCAAGGGAATACCATGCCCATGGCTCCCGGAGGCTGTTCATGACTGACAAAAAGCCAGCCTTTCATCCTTTCAGCATCGCTCTCACACCTTAGGAATGGGATAGAAGGGGATGAAGATACAGAAGAGGAAAGGAGAGATTGGATAAGGGAAAGAAACAGAAAACTAGTTCAGTTGAGGGCTGAGGGGTGATCCCCAACATTGGGTCCTAGTCTCCATCTCCCAAGACCCCCCACCACCACCACCACCACGACATCAAGGGATTGCCAAGTAAAATTAGCATTATTATTAGCCACACAATGTTTGTTGCAAATTTATCTTGCATTTTTCTTGTTTTCTTTCTTTAACTTTTTTTTTTTTTACATATTTCTTAAAACCCTCTGTTTTATTTCCCTGTTATGAAACATCCTCTAATAAAACTTCTTATGAAGCAAAAATAACAGTTAACTTTTAACTATTTTGTGTTTAAGAGAGGCATCAATATTTGCCTTAAATCCAACACATATGGTCTCAAATACATACATACACATCCACTCCTATTATACAAAAGGATACAAATAAAACACATTTAAAAGGGTATAAATTATTAAAGCTTTATCATATCTTATACAACAATGTAATATGTATAATAATTTCATTTTCTTTTGACTGACTCTTTAGATCCAAAGCACAGCAAGCAGGTAGCCAAATCAGACTAGATATTAGTGCACCTATAAGACTGCCACCTCAACTGTAGAGACCAACATTATGGTTGGTTCAATAGAGTTTCTTGAAAATGTTCATTTTTATCATGCACTTTTATGCTGAGAAATTTAACATCCTCAAACAAATATTTTAAGTGGGTGATATGTTACCACACATAATTTCAACCAAAACACAATGAAACAAACAAACAAGAACATTGATACTCATGATCAGAGACATGAATATTAGCAATCAAATAGCATCATCCAAATAAATTTGTGCCCTTTGAAACACTTAAAAACAACAACAACAGAAGTCACAAAGTGATCCTACTATTTTTTCAATAAATATAAAATCTTGCATTTGATATCAGCTTGTGCTTCACTTCACAATATGTACACTACAGTTATATCATTAGGAATTTCAACAGCTGAGCAAAATCAGAAATGTTTCGTCTTTTCACAGGTTTTGTCTTGCATATAAAGTAACAGAGTTCATATCAAAAAGCCTAACTAAGGATGCCACTTGCTGACAGCCATAAACTTGGTAATCCTTTAATCCATTAATTAATTCATCATTATTAATGACACATGAAATTCTATATAACCTGAAATGCTTTACATAACAATTTCTAAGCCTCTGTAAAATCTTACAGAGCACTGTATGGACATACACTGAACATTTAGCATACCTAATCTTTGCTTTGTGAGCTGTTTTCCATGGAAACGGTTTCTTAACTTTTACACAATAAGGCTCTGGCTAAATAAAGACATTTCTCATTTCTGCCAATACATTCGTCCTCTATAGTTTCATAAAAGGTAACCATACGATTTACTCATTTACAAGTTGAGAATAACAAAAGCCTATATTTAGTTATGTATGCTACAAAATAGAAGCATCATTACCGTTACCATTACTTATTCCTATGATTATGCTGCTTTAGATTCCAGACCAGCTATCTAATCCCTGCCTCATATGATACTTTTTTTCATTTCTAACTACTTTATATATAGCTGTCAATTAAGTAATTGAGAGAGAGAGAGAGAGGGAGAGAGAGAGAGAGAGAAAGAGAAAGAGAGAGAGAGAGAGAGAGACAGAGAGAGAGAGAGAGAGAGAGAGAGAGTGAGTGAGTGAGTGAGTGAGTGAGAGAGAGAGAGAGAGAGAGAGAGAGAGAGAGAGAGAGAGAGAGAGAGAGAGAGAGAGAGTGTGTGTGTGTGTGTGTGTGTGTGTGTGTGTGTGTGTGTGTGTGTGTGTGTGTGTGTGTGTGTGTGTGTGTGTGTGTGTGTGTGTGTGTGTGTGTGTGTGTGTGTGTCTTTCTTTACACACACATGCAACATTGTATCATCTTACTACCTGCCACTACCTTCCAGGCATAGCAAAGCCTCAACCTTCATCACTAGTACCAGATCTATACTGTATAGAATCACAGCACACTAAATGTTTTCACCGGAAAGCAAGGTATTCTGGACAGCCAGGGGCAACTTTATATGTTCTATAAAATAAATATCTGGTTAATACAGTTTCACTTATTTGAATATTATAAACAATGACAAGCACAACTTTTGAAGAATCAAAGGATGCTTTTCAAGAGTTACCACAAACATAAATACATTGTTTACAAGGATCATGCAAATAATATTACAATAAAACATATATAAACAAGTAAAACAGACAGAGATATTTCACACAAGATATTGTACATTACAAATCTTTAATGATTTCCTCCATATTAATAATAAGAATACAACTTCCACTGGATAAAAGACGAACTACAATATCTGATAGAGGATTTGCTTTGTGTTATAAACTGAAATGTCAGACAGTTTCGTTTAGGAGCACCTCGCAGCAGTCTAAAATTTAGGTTTGAAAAGATATATTCTCAGTATGATGATTATAGATAAGAAAAATAAGCACACTTTTACAAAGTCACATAAATAATTTTCCATTATTAATTAATAAACTGCTATATTAATATTCAATATGGACAACTATGAAGTACTTTAAATCTGGGCCTTTAACTTGTATATGCACAGCTCACCAAGAAAACATTTCTCTCACTTCAAAAATAGTAGTGTTTAATTGAAGTTTTAACTTCATATTCAGAGAGAAAAAAAAGAAGAACCTACCCCGATAAGTTTTGACTTCACACAAAAGAAAGTTAAATATGTTTATATAAATATTGTCTTCTCTGGACCAGTAAATTAATTGGCTTTCTCACTTTCAGATTTCTTAATACACAACCTGAATGTTTTCTACCTCTAAAGCTATGTTGTTAACAATTTACATATGTACCAAAATGAGATGATGTCTAATATAGAAAAAATAGGCAAACATTCCAGACAAGCTAGGGAACTTGCATATTCATAATAACTATTGCATATTCCGAAATCCCCCAAACCCCTTCCCCTATGTATATGCCTCCCTACCTTTGCAGGTTTATTTACAAAGTTAAAACGTAAAAAAATGTCTTAGGAATGAAAAGGACAGCAGTAGCCACAAGCAGGGCAAAATGGAGTGAGAAGTTTTTAAAAGAGCTCAGGTGTATAAATATATATATATATATATATATATATATATATATATATATATATATATATATATGATGGATGATATACAAAGATCATATTAACCCATACAGCTTACAACCATAAATGTAAATATTAAGATTTTACACACATGCATGAACAAACAAACACACCCACCCATTCACTCACTCAGTCTCTCTTGCAGTCCTATCATACATTAACATCTGTTACACAGAAGGAAGGAAATAATCTGTAAAAGGATTAAATATGAAAAAAGCTGCCTTTACATATTTTAAAAAAAATTAAACTACCCTATCCTATTATCTACCACGATGTCAACATAACCTGTACGGAAAACAATCACAAAAAAAATATGGTGTCTAAACAACCTTTACTTGCAAGATTCTGATAGATGGGAAGGGACAAATAATATAGAGGGAAAGAAAGAAGTTAAGAAATATCAATTTTGTCAACAATGCCAGCATTGTTTCTTGGGAGTTTATCCATCTCCCTTGGGTGGAAAGCTATGTGCCCTGGAAGACTCCTAAATCTATTATAGACATGCGCCCTCTTAAGTGGTGATAATAATCGATACCTGTTATTTCAAAAGTGTGATTGACATCATCGAACTCATCCACTTATAGTCAACATTTCAAAAAGTTGCAATAAATAATAGTGCTTCCTTTGCAATAATAGTATAATAAGTGATATCAATATAATAATAGTAGAATGATAGTAATAACATCATCAATAATAATCATGGGCATAATTATAACAATGAGAGATGATGATGATGATGAAAAAGTATTTATCTATATACTGAGTATAATAATAATAATAATAATAGCAATAATAATAATAATAACCAATAATTAATAATAATAATAATAATTAATAATAATATTAATTAATAATTAACAATAATAATAAATCATAATTTATAATAATAATAATTAATAATAATAATTAATAAAAATAATTAATAGTAATAATAATAATAAGCAGAAGAATAGTAACAACCAATATAGATAAGAATACAAATGTTAAACTATCAACTTTCACCATCATTCCCTGTTCCAGGTACCTCAGGGAAGACAATACAACATACATTTGGCATAATTCTATCACAATCATTGCAATATGGAATTCATGGTCACACAATGACATGTGTATGTGAGCACAGCATCATTCAGTCTCTCACACTTTTCCATAATCCATTTTTTTTCATAAAGCTTTGATTTTCATTTCCATTTTTTCCATTGAGCACAAGTCAGAGAAAAAGACAATCATAAATTCAAAGCTATGGGAAATAAAGGTAAAATTGGCAGAAGGAATTACATTAATCATCTACAAACATAACTTCTAGGGAGACAAGAATCTACTTTCATCAATATATAACATAAACTTTTAAAACCTTATACAGTAATCTGCAGACAACCTTTTTTATACACACCCAATTGAGGATAAAACTATTGCATTCCAAAATAGATACTTGGTTTGTCTTTTGCTTAGAATAAAAGTTTGTTAAAGTAATAGTTATGATTTCTTTACATACTACCCAATTAGTATGTATGAATAAATATTTAATGTATATATTCTTTTATGTAGATAGGTTTCAACCAAATATCATAAAATCAACCTATACTTACATTGAAATGGTCAAAATTAAACTTGAATGTATTGAATTATATGCATATTCAACCAACAGTTATCATGTAATCATCAAATAAAAACTCCAGTTTGCACCACAATATGCAGCACACTATAACAACCATATATGTCTATATAATTTTCAATATCAACAACAGAAATCATGAAAAGTAAGAGACTATCATATTCACATTGAAGAGCACCTCCTATTCTAACTTGAATAACTGCTCTAAAAACTGAATATCATGACCTCTATTATCACAGACCAATTAAAATATCCCTGCACCATGTGCTACTATAATTTCCTAGCACAACTATCAAGCACAGCTAGCTTCTATATATCCTGTACTGTGGACTGGTTAGTATCATCTACTGGTTTCTGCACTGGGACTGGTTCTTTGCCTTCTTCTACGGGGTCATCTGCTGTATCCAGCATGGATCTGAAAAGCACAATTGTATGGCATTCCTTGGGCTCTCACTAACTTAAAGCTATTACAAATACAAGATTTATCTCCTCACAGGGAGATAAATAAAGCAAAGAGAGAAAGATGGAAGAAAACAGGGTTAAACATTTCATTATCATTGGGGGGGGGGGGGAGAAGTAGAAGAAGAAGAGAAAAAAAACAAAAAAATCTAACACTTACTCTCTAGCTAAAGCTTCTTGTTTGTTATGTAACTGTGTCTGAAGTATAGCCACTTCCTGCTTGAGGGAGGAAAGGCAGGTCTCTAGACTAGTGAGCGGCAATGTGGATCGGGGCGGACGGGCAGATCTTTCCATCAGCTGAGTGAGTGACGTAAGGTCAAGAGGGGAGGGGGAAGGAATCACCCCTGCCTCCGAGCTGATGGTTGATTCTTCGGCTTCCTGGGCTTCTCTCTCTGCTTTTTGTATCTGCAAAATGGTAAGTGATTTCTGAAAAAAAAACTGTGACCCTATAAAGCAGCTTTTAACCTACTAACGCTGGTATATTTTGAAGCTGAAAATAATAGTTTCCGGGAGGCTACAAAATTGGCACGTGGGGCCAGCCTGGAATCTGCCCACGCGCCAGCTGCAGCCCGCAACGTATTCAGAGCGTGAGCTCCGATCAAACGTCACACTGGCAGTATGCCTATCAATGTTTATTTTTCAGGGTCTCATATATGGGACACACGTTATAAATGGGTTAAGCTCTATATCATAATCAAATGTTTGTCATAAAAATACACATTTAGTAAATTTTTAATGATTAAGAAAGACATTTTAAATTAGAAAAAAAAAAAAAATAGGTTAGTTATACACAGTAAATAGTAACAATATCAAATCATATATCAAATCTATATATCAATTTCTAATAATACATCCCCTGTGAAAGGTAGGAAACCACACTCATAACCCACGCACAAAAGGTAAATTTAATGATGCCATTTTACATCAATGATCATGTAGAACATACAACCAGTTCATTAAAACAAGTAGAAGTGTAAACCTAGTAACTATGTCTCTCATATTTCAGACTTACTTTGAGTTGCCCTAGAGCTGTGTGTAAGGCTGTACGCAATTCCATCGCTTGCGTCTGATAGCTGACTCTTTCCCGTTGCACTTGGCTGAGCTGAGCAGTAAGAGCTGCAACCTCCTGCCTGGCACGAGCAACACTCTGCTCCAATTGCTCTACTGTCATTTGGTGTGAGGCAACTTTAGCATCCAGCTGTTCTTTGACCTGATTCACTTCCTCAGAGCTTGCCTTTAGTTGGCCTTCCACCACCTGTTTCACATGAAAAAAATAATTACATGATAAAGAAAAAAAAGGGCAAGAATATAGTATTTTTCCCATTCATCAACTTGAGACCATATGATAAAAAAGGACAAGACTGAAGAATTGTTCACATTCAAAAAATAGTGAATACACAGAACTACATCCCCTCATAGCAGATTACTTTACATCTTCATTCTAAACTCTCAGAAATTTTGATATGAAACATACCATGATCTGGCTTTCAAATGCAGCAATTTTGGCTACCGAGTCTTGGAGCTGAGTCTTTGTGTTCTGCAGTTCATTAGTTAACAAAAGCTTTTCCTCTTTCACTTTCTGCATTTCTGATGATATCTGTTGTGTTCTGCTATCAATTTCCTTCACACTGTTTTGAAGCTGGGCATTTTTACTTTCCAATTCTGTTATGCGTGCTTCTGCACCTGAGAGATCTTGTTCCTTTGTCTTCAGCGTCTGATTCAAGGTTTGGATCTCAATCTCTAACTGCTCCTTCTGAAATCATAGAATAAAACATGCATACAAAATAACCAATTGCAAAACAATGTTTTGTGGAAATCTACACCTGACAAGAAAATGTAGCAGTAAGAAAATGTAACAATAATAAATATAGTTCATAATCAAAAAGGAATGAAGTTACAATTACATACCAAAAGCCTGACATCATCTAACTCCTTCTCCTTTGTTGCCATCTTCTCACTGACAGTACTTGAGGAGGAATGGGCCTTCTGGAGCTCTTCTTGGCCTAATCTCAATTCCAGCTCCATTTTCTTAAGCTGTTGGTCCCTCTGGGCAATGGTTTCTTTGAGGCTCAGGACTTCTTGCCGTAGGTTGTCTGAAGTCTTTCCAAGTTCTGTTGATAATGAGCACAAAGTGGCATACATTATCTTCTAGCTTTCAAAATTCATTCTTGCACTCTACAGAAATATATTTCCCAACATCTATTTAATATAAAAAGTATATTCTCATGCTACAGCAGCCATAACAAACTATGAAGTCATTTTCTTGGATCTATCTATGGCTCCTATGTGCACTGGTAACTTTTACAAGCTATATCAGATAAGAAAATCTAATTTCTTGTAATTTCAAAATTGAGGCCCAGAATACATATCTCTATCACATCTTTAAAACATATCAAGAATATTTTTTTGAAGATTAAACTACCACTACTGAGAAACTTTTTAGTATACTTTATATTCTTGCTTTAAACACTAAAATATTAAATAAGTAAATCATATATATTACCATTAAATTTATCCATGTTATAAAAAAAAAACTGATTTACAACTTTCTTAAAAACAAAAATCCTAAAACAAACAATAAATGCATAATTCTATACATACCCTGAAGTCTGCCAATCTCCTTCTGAAGCTGCAAGGTATTGTTGTGATGATCATAGGCCTCCTCACGAGACCTCTCCAGAGCTCCGCGTACTTCTTCCACCTCGCTCTCTAGACTGGCCACTTGACCCTCCAATGCCTCACTACGACCCTCAAGCTCTATGTATCTGATCAAATATTGGAATGTGAGTTTTCTTAATATAAAACTGATAATAACAGTAAGAAAGAAACTGCAAAAATAAAATCCAAATTATGGAAGAAAATTCTAGTATGACACACTTTTACATCATATCACCATGATGACATATTTGATGAATATCAGCTTACCTGCACCTCAGCACAGAATATCTTTGTTGCTCCTCATTCAGAATACGTTGGTGGTCTTCAGCCTGTGTCTGCATCTCCTTCTCTGCTGACTTGCGTCCCTTCATGTGTTCTTTTAGCTTCCTGGTTAAGAGTCGGACATTTGACTCATATCGTCTTTGCTTTTCCTGGAACTCTTTAGTCATAACTCCCATTTTTGTTTTAACTTCCTCTAACTCACTATTTTTGGATTCAGCTTCACACTCCATGCTTTTGACTTTAGCTGTCATCATTTGTATTTCTGAACTGTTGGTTTCTGCACTTTTTCCAGAGTTGCTATCACAAACTTCAGTCTCTCCTGACACCCGCAGTTGTTCTATCTTTTGAAGGAGGTCATGAATCTTTTTCTTATAAACTGATTCTGGAACTGAATCCTCCAACACAGATTCAACTGCTACCTGAGAGTTAACTGATGAGGAACTGAGGCAAGGAGCTCTCGCTTCTTCTTTATAAATGCTCAGTCTGTGTTGAAGGTTCTGAATCTGCTCCTCCTTGTCTTGCAAAGCTTTCGATGTTAAATTTACCTGAGCCTGCAAATCTGCCATGGTTTTGTCAAACTGTGTGCCATTTGTCACTGTTGCATGTGGCGATTCACAAAGGTAACCAAGGTTGTTCATGGGTGTTCCTGGTACCAAGCCTTGAGTACTATCATGGTCCATCCCTGACATGCCAAGTCTCTCCTGGCTTTTACTAAATGTCTGGTCAGCACTACTTCCCCTCCCTGAGAACCCTAACTGCACTGCTGGTTGGGTGCTTGTGTCTCGTTCAGGAATACAATCTCTTAAGCTTTCAAATTTGGCCATCCACTCCTCTTTCTCTGCTTCTGCATGCTTTAGTTGTACTTGATACTGCATAATATTCTCATGAGACTGCTGGTTAAGTTCCTCAAGATTAGAAATCTTTTGCTGCAGATCTTCTTTTTCTTTATTCAAGCTATCTATCCTTAAGCAGAGCTCATCTTCTCTTTCTTTTAGAATGCTGTTTTGACCAGATGTTTCATTCAAGGAAGAATTCAGGGTGGTTATATCTTTCTCCTGATTCTCTATTTTTGTTTCTAAATCTTTAAGCTTCAGGTTAAAGGCTTCATAGTCTTTCAGCTTCTCTTTACAAGCTTCCAACTCCTTGCATTTTGATTTTAGAGACTCAAACTCTTTCATTTTTGCTCGCATTAATAAGCTTTCTTTCTTGGTGTTTTTCATGGTAGATTCTAAACCTTCCTTTTGTTTTAAGACTTCCTTCAGCTTTGTGTCACTCTCACGAACCTTGGTTTGCAATACCAAGATTTCTCTTTGTAGATTATCTATATTTTTTCCACCTTTCTTTTTGCCTCCTTCCTTGTTTTCATTTGCAGCTGCAGAGTCCTTCACTAAAGTTGCATTTACAATAGGTGTTTTCTTCAGGTGAGTGTTCTCAGCAAGGAGCTGAGTGACTTGTTCATTTAATCTATTTTTCTCCTGATTTATTCTTGATATCAGTGACTGTGCATCACTATGGGTCTTCTTCATAGTATCCAGTTCTCCTATTTTCATCTGTAACTTACTCGTCAGCTCTCTGACACTTAGGTCTTTCTCCTCCTGCAAATGTACAAGGTTTTTCTTAGTGTCCTGGTGGGTTTTAGAGATGGTATCTAATTGTGTCTTTAAGGAGGTTATAATGTCCTCCTTTTCCTTATGAGACCTAGTGAATTTATCTAATTCTTTTATTTCTTCATTTAGTTTACCTTGTAACTGACTCTTTTCTTCCTTTAACAACTGAAGTTCTTTTAACAATGCACTGTGTGTTTGCTCAATAACTTCTTTCTTTTCAGTTACCTTGCTTCTTTCATCCTTTTCAATTTGGAGTGCCTTAGTCAATTCAGCAACTAATTTTTCATTACTTTGCTTCTCTGACAAAATTTTTGCCTTTTCTTCCTCATGCAACTTAACTAGACTCTCAATCTTCCTTTCCATATTCTGTTTTAACTTCCTTTCCTTCTGTATGCTCTCCTTAAGTTCCGCTTTTTCTCTCTTCTGCAGCTTTTCATGTTCCATATATGCTTCTGACTCTTGCCTTAGGGCCAACGTCTCTTCCTTCAACGCTTCCCACTGTCTGCGTAACTCTATGTAGGTCTTCTCGAGGGACGAGTTTTGTTCATGAGCTACATACAGTTCCTCATCCTTCTTAAGGATAGCTTCTCTATAGTTTTCTACACTTCCCTGCATATTTTGGATCTGCTCCTCCCGCAATCGAACAGCCTCACCCAAACCCTTTTTCTCTATTTCTAGAGATTTCAGAACTTGTTTCAGCCCAACTTGCTCTGATTCAGCTTTTTCTCTGGCTGATGACAATTCTTTTATTTCTTGTTTAAGTTCACTCATCTCCTTCACAAGTTTCTTTTTCTCTTCATCTTCAATGGTCTTCTTTTCTAAAGCTTCATATTTTTTCTCTATTTGTGTTCTTGCTTTCAAGAGTTCCTCTGCCTCTTTCTTGTGTACTTCAATCTGTCGGTCCTTAGCTGCCAGATCATGCTTCATTCTATAGAAGCTCGAGGAAAGCTTTGTCATGTCCTCTCTTACTTTGATAATAGCATCATCTACTTCTTTCTTCTCATTACTTGCTGCTGCAAGTCTCACCTCAAGCTTTAGTTTTTCTTCCTTCAGCATATTTATTGATGCATCTTTGGTCTTACCTTCCTCTTGATGTTTGCTTAAAGAAGACTTTAGTTCATCCACAGTTTGCTCAAGATTTGATATGCGAATGTCTCTTTCACCAAGAACTTCCTGATTAACAGCTTCAGATGTCCTTAAATCCTTCAATTCATTTTCATATCTTGTTAATAAGCTACACTTATGCCTTAGGTCATCTTTGACAAAGTCAAGCTGCCTCTCAGTATCAGCAAGATCTAATCGAAGTTTATGTATTCGCTGCCTATCCTGCTCTAGTCTCTGTCTTCTGTCTTCCATAAGTTTTGTGTCACTGCCACGATCCCGCTCCAGCTGAGAGACAAGTGCCTCACGCTCTGCCATGTCAGCCTGAAGAGCTTCAAGGTGCGCAACCAGAGAGGCTTTCTCTCGTACTGCTCTTGCTTGCCCATCCTCTGCCTCCCGCTTCATGGTTTGTACTGTTATCTCTAATGTATCTTTCTCTGATGTAATTTTGGCTAAGCTTGACTTTGTATCCAAAAGATCTTGCTGTAGTTTTGCTCTTGCAGCTTGTGCGATCTGTAACTGTTCCTGATACCAAAGGCTGGAAGCATTGGATTTTTGCAGTTCCATTGCAGATTTATTAGCAGCAGTTTCTGCCTGGATTTGTGCCTTTGTTTTGACCTCACAATCCTCTTGGACCTGTGATAACCGAGCCTTCAGACCATCTAACTCAGCTTTCATGTTGGTTTCTGAATCCATAAACTGGCTTATTCTCATCTCTAATTGCTCATTCTTTGAAATGTGATCTTTGATTAGTGACTGTGAGTTCTCATAATCCTTAGATATTCTCTGAATCTTCTCTTCTGCATTTCTGAGATTCTCCTCCAGGTTCTTATTAGCATCTTCATACTTTTGTAATCTTGCACTCATCTTTGATTCTGCATCCTTTGCAGTAGTAGCTGCATCTTTACTGGCTTCAGATTCCTTCACAGCCTCAGATATTTTGGACTGCAACTGATTCTTCTCATACACAGTATTTTCAAGTTCTTGTTTCAGCATTTCCAACTGTCCCTCTAAATTTGCTCTTTGTTTTAATACCTCAAAATATTGTTTCTGGTTTGTCTCAGTTATTTTCGTCTGCATCAGCTCAAGTTGTTGCTGATACAGTTCTTTTTCTCTTACTGCATTTTGGACTTGGATGGATAATCTGTGAAGTTGTATCTCTAAATCCTCTTTCTGTGCTTGAAGATCCCTAATAATCTTTTCATAATCTACAACTGGCACCGGTTTTGATGTGGCTGATTTACTGTTTGCTTTACTTACAAGTTTTTTATAGTCATCTGGAGGTATCACAGCATCTGACACAAGGCGTTTAATCCTAATATACTCATCCTCATACCCACTCAGATCAGATAATGTTGATAAATTGGATGAGGTGTCTGAAAAGTTTGAAGAAAGTTCTGCTCCACCACTAGATTTGTCCGAGTGATTGTCAGAAGCATTTGATACATGTTCTAAAGCCTGCCGCATCTGCATAATTGCTGCAGAGAGTACTGGTCTTGTTATAGGTCCTGCTGCATCACTTCTTGCATCATTGAGACTGGTTTTTGATGATGAGGCTTGACTACGTGAGATAGGTGTGAGCTCAGAACTGCTTTGAGAAATGAGTGTACTTCCACTTGCCACTGATGTACCAGCTGAAGATCCACTGGCTACAGAGGATTGGGAGGCATGATGGTCAGCACGCTTCTGCTTCAGTTTCCTTGAACGGCACTTTCGCTTTGCAGGCCCTGAGGGGGGACGGTGTTCTGACTCGCTCTGCCCAATGTATGATCGTTTTTCTACTGTAGTTGTGATAACACCTGCTGGATACTGATGCACTTCTCGGTAAACTTCAACTGGTCCATGATCACTCATACCAACAGGAACAGTAATAACTCGACTGTTCTTTCTAACCAGCTGTTCCGATCTCTGTTCCTCTGGCAGTGATACAACACTGTTCTGTCTTAAAGGTTCTGTCACTCCGGCTTGAACATCTGCAGATGTTATGTTCTTCATGAGGACATCATCAGGGTGACCATTCCCAGCTGGATTAAATGACTGCAACTTAGTGGTGGAAAGCTGATGCACTTTGGGTTGGAGAACAGATTGCAGTGAGCCTAACAACTTCCCTGTGTGAATATCTTTTGTGTTAACTGGTTCAGGGAAGCTATATGGATGCAAAACACTAGTCTTCTCTGTAACTGCATTAACCACAGGAGAACCTCCATTTGCAGCAGATACCTGCTTTATCGTCTTTTTCTCCATGGTGCACAGAACTTGATCTAGGACTTCCTGTGACACTGGGGGGATCCTAAGAGGACCTGTAAAACAGAATGAGAAATCAATGTTATTTACTTTCATTCTGCAGTTGTAAATTACAACAACCTTATTTTGCATCCCAAGAAATCACCACCAAAGAGAACTTGTGAAATTTTATCACACAGAAATATGGAAGTCTATACTACTAATCTCAAAGGAATGTGCATCATGGAAATTCATATATTCATATTATCAATACTAGTAAAAGAATAAAACCCACATATCCACTAGCTGTATTTACACAGCCGGCACCAAAACTATTGACAAAAATAAATGCATCATCTAAACAGAAGTGGTTTCTCCATGATAAGGACTCACCTATCAGTGTTTCCGTGAGAGCCAAAGCAGATGATGCCTCACTCAGCACCTTCAAAGGATCTGCCTCATTTTTGGTGTTTTGTCTTAGCTTTGGGTTACAATCTTGATACTGGTGAAGGAATACATGTGACATTTCAAATCTAGTGGTGAAGATCATTCAAAGGTTTAAAGTGATGAACTAATAACAGGAAGACATTTAATACCCGGCTTTTCTTTTCGTATTCTGGAACTATTTAATTACATGTGAAAGACTAATCAAATATCTAAAAATCTGTAACACATTCAAATATTTTTAAACAACTAGCATCTACACATTTCCAGCACATAAATAAGCAAAACTAAATAGTATATAGTATATACAGCGGGAGAGGCTCAAAAAGCTGCCATTTAAAAATCTACCCTAGGTCTTGATTATTCTCACACATACACATTACTTACCTGTCTTTACCATTTAAGAAAATCACAAATGAAGTTTCTGTCAGAAAAATCTGGAGTGCTGGGACTACCCCCAATGATCGATATCCATATAAAGAAAAAAAGATCACAAAGAAATTACACAGCTACTTTAGCCGACCAGGATATCATTAAATAAAACATCTACATTGCATGATATACCAGAAGATACATCATATTCTAGAAACCTTTCGTAAGAAGTTAGTTATCATCAACTGCACTGCGGAATCCTTACATTCAAGTAGAATGACAAAGCCGTTGCCTCCACCAAATACCCACTTATCATCCATAAAATTAACAGTAATGATTCTTTTTACCCTTTACACATAAATGTAGCGCCAAAGAATATTTTGCAAAGCATATATATCACATTCACAAAACAGATCTATCAAGGCCAACATCCACTTAGTAGAAATAAAAATCATTATCTCAAAGAGTTAGTATTACCTGTCATCTTTGAACGATATATTTCTTGTTCCATTCCAATTTACTTGTTGTGTAGCAATAGAACACTAGCAGAAAAGCATCATTATATAACCATTTCTGAGTAATTCTTCCAAATTTCATATATTCCTTTCTATCACTATTACACGGTAGCAAACAAATACTGTTACAATTAACAGCAGGGTTCCTTCCTGATAGGAACAAGTGAGCTATTAGATAGTCACAATACACTACACACTATATCATTCATTATCCGCTTTCATACAAAAGAAAAAGAATTATTTACACTTAAACTAAATCTTTAAAGCATCTATGTAGTTTTTCTACTCTGCACCTCTAGGTACTTAAAAAAATCTTTGGATGGAGTAGAGAGGAAAACATGTTGATCATTCAACATTGTAATTACCTAATATGTTATAATTCAAAAGGTTTCCCAAAATAAGAAAAATAAAAACTTTTGAAGGTTCTCTACTCTCTACTGGCAAAAAAAATGCTTTACTGAAGAATGCCACAAGACTTTCAAGCATAAATGATAATCATAAATAAATACATAAAAAGACAATAAATCAAATAAACAATATAAACATATTATTACTAAATGTGACAAAAAAAAAATATCAAAATTAAATACGATATTCAAAAGAAATTGGTTCCTCTCACTGACATCAAACTAAGCAACTTTGTTAATGTATCTTCAATATCAACATATACTAGGTGGATATTGGCCTAACATATATATTTTTAAAAAAGAGTACTAATGGACAACTGTAAAATACTGAGTAAAAAGAGAATCAAGTCTAGTCTCAGAAAATACAACATAAGCATAAAATAGAGTACAGAAAACAAAACAAAAAATGATAACATAAAGTGCAGCACATAAAACAAATTCTTGCAAGGGGGGCAGCCATGCACACAAAACAACACACAGAGAATGGAATATACATAAAACAGACCACCTGACCTCGGAGAGCCTCACCTGACAAGCATCATGCGTGACAGAGGCGGCTGCTACAGGACAGGAGGCCAGGTCATGGGGGGATCCAGCACATGGTGGATGACACCCAAAGCGATGGACCTCGGCAACTACCAGCCGCCGTGGATTACTACTGCCTCCAACACCTTTACTAGTACCACTAGCCCCGTCGCCGAAACTATCATTAGCTAAGCTCACGTCACTGGTCCAAAGATGTGAGTCTATGTGGGATAAATTGAGCTTTGTGAGGGTACTTCTCAAGTGTGACTGTATTTACTAAGATTAGAGATGTTAAATTTTACCTTATTTGCTACTTCTAAATTACTTCCCATGAGTAAATTCTAATCTATGACTAGTGTCAACATGAATATCTTCTTATGTGATTACCTAATTTGTATGAGTATTCTTCAGTATTTGGTGAACCAGGCTTATCCATTGTGGATCCTAAACACTACTACCATGTGTATCATTAGCCCAATGCCACTGGGAAAATGTACTATTCACTGTAGTTTTGTTTCATGATATGTCTGTACACATAGATGGCTCTATAAGTGCAGAGCCACCAAGGAGTCAATTAGTAGACTTCTTATTTCAGTTTTTCCTTGAGTTTTTTTTTTTCTTTTTTTTTACTAATGCCATTTATATAAATGTTATCATTATTATCATAGACATTATGATTATCATACTGTTATCTATATTACTAATACTAACATAAAATTAAATAGTTTATTTCCAAAGATAGATAGTACTAGTAATTGTCTCATTTGTGACTAGGCACTTGTGAAGCCATCTATGTGTAAAGACAATTAATAAAATAAATGTACAGTGGCCATGCCATATATGTACAAGTCATTCCTGCTAGCATTGGGTTAAATCCATTTTTTCTTAAAAATGTCTACTGTTTCTTCAAAATAGTATTCTAAAATAGCAGGTAGTATACTGTCAGTCCCATTTTTATTTTGTCCAACATTCTTTGGTATCATTTACTAATCATCAATAAATCAATTTAACCTGAGAAGCAGTTCTGACAAATTGTCTATGTAGAACTAAATCTGAATTATGAAAATATACATGAATGAATAAATGAATTGGGTTTAGAAGGCTGGTCAACCCCTTAAAACAGATAAGATGACATCCTATCACATCATAGCTAAACCAACACTCAAGCTGAGGTGTTATTCTATTATTATTATGTCTTGCATGGTCAAGCCTGTTCTAAGTTGTATGCGCTAAGCAGCTATGGTTACTAAGAAGAAACAGCTCCTCAAAAGTAGGCTGATTTTTTTTTGCCTCATCACCTAACGATTGTTTATGACATAACCAACAGAACAGAGAGTAGAATCGATATATTTCCAGCACTTCTAATTTCTCATCAAACAGCTAACTCCACGTCACCCTGCACATGGCTCGGAGTGTGGGTTAAGAGACAGCAGTTGTAGTGCCTATTCTGACATCATCATGGCTTCCTGTTCTTGCTCTATGGCAGACAGTAATCTAAGGGCAGATATCAGCAAAACTGGTTCATCAGATTATATCAATATGTCATTCAAATTTCTCATATGATACCAAATGTTAACCAACGCACAAGGTATTTGCACTCTTCACTGCAGTTTTATTTTGTTAATATTGTTAACACGGAGATGGCTTCATAAGTGCTTAGTCACGATAGAGTCCATTACTATGTCTACTTGACCCCAACTGTCTATAGCATCACTTGAATTTTTGGGGGAAAAATGTTTTACTTCTAATACTATTATCGTTATGATTAATTATATTATTATTACTATAACATTATCAACATTCGTAATAGTAATGAAAATAATATTTTTTTTTGAAAGTTCAAGGAACAGGTTAGGTTAGGTAGACTAACTGACTTCTTGGTGACTAAGCACTTATGGAGATATCTGTGTAAACAAAATTAACAAAGCAAAACTAAAGAAGATAGTTAATGCAGAGATGCCTTACCAGCATCAAAAAGTTAAGTTCCGGCAAATAAATGAGAAATTCCT
>NC_091579.1:24877499-24879999 GCF_042767895.1 Penaeus vannamei
TTACCTTCATTTTCACCCGTGTCACCAAGATTAGGCAGGTTTGAATCTTTGTCAGGGAGGAGAGTCGGCCTATACACAAACAAATAAATAAAGTCTTGTGCAATATCCTACCTTAAAATCTGTCAAGGGATCTATTACAAGATCGAAGACCTGCGAATCAGTTTTGCTGGAGAGGTTGCCAAGGCCATCAGCATAGCATGATTCTGTATCCTTATCTGCCCTTAGGCCTCCAGTTTCCATCGTTATTCTGGGAATCTCAGCCTTGCCATGTCTGTGAAAGATATTTAATAAAAAACATTTTTGACACAACAATGCACATAATTTACAACAGATTAGTACACAATTACACTTTCAACTACTCACATGTATTTTTCACTGCAAGTTTGCAGTAACTTGCTTTTCGCTAAAGCAGATAAGAGAAAACCGAGCATTGCATTTCAATGAAATCAAAATGAACATCATGAGAAAGTTCAAATTCTCAATCCAGTGTCTAAGATTATAACCTCCACAAACTGAGGTGATAATCATAAATCAACTTTGTCAAACAATTCTGCTTTGTTAGATGTACAAGTACTCACACTTTTACGCATAGCATTTGCCTGACAATCTCAACCTTTTCATTATATTGTTATATCAATTCTATTAGAATCCCATATCTAAATTTACAATTAAAAACATCGTAAAATAAATCTAGTAGACATTCCTTACCTCAGCTGTTCAAAGAAATTAAAAATCACTCTTCAGAACTTCCTACAACTTAGACAATGTTATCCTTTCTGTAGATATTAGAAAAGAGGCCAGTGTCTCCTACCCTCTCAAACTGCAAGTCATCTTCCCTTTATAAGCCCTCACATGACAGGATTAAGTCTCCCTGAAGCTGATTGTACAGTTACCTGTTAGTTTTATAATTGTGTTGGCTATATTTCTATTTCTAGTATATATATAATGCAGCTATTCTTCTCTAACAAACTTATAAATTAATGCAGAAAAAACAAAGCTAAATGTTCAACCTAAATATACATATCTAAGTGATACGGCTTAATTTTGCTGTAGTAGTTGTGTATACACTAGTTCTCTGTGCGACCACAAGTTCTTTGTATTTATGATTTGCATGACTATGCTCACTTCAATGTTTCTTTGTAAATTCCTTGATCCTTCTAGCAGCTCTAGAATAGCATTTACCAAAAGTTTCATTAAAAGAGAGTCGCATATATACGACACTGCTTAAACATCATCTCAAAATGCAATAATAAATGTAAACCAAAACACAATCTGACATATCAATACCTAAATAAAGAAATAATCTTCTTTAAACAATGCACAGACTCTAAAGATATCAGTATTCATCTACAGAAATAGAGAAAACTAAGGTAATCGCCATAAAGCAATAGGTACTAACTCCAGATGCCAAATGTTGGGTAATCATACCACACAGAAATAGATCCTATTGGTGAGTGATTAGTATCCATGCTATGCACAATCAAGCCTGTTTTAAGCAATGAGAGTAGGCTAAATGTATGTTTCCCTTGCTTCTACTCTTATTGGCTGACAGTGAGCAAAGTGGCTCAGTATGGCAAAATCTTGTCATGTGTGGATTAAAAAAAAATACACAGAAAGTAAGGATAAGAATAAGAGTGACTCTTTAGGGATTTAACAACATATGGAATCAGATGGAAAACTGGATCCTTTTTGTGCCCTCACTTTATACATGTTTTCATGAGTAAACAGAATAGTACTATACATTTTCTTGGCTAATTCTTTTAAGTGCATAAACATTTTAAATGTGAGGTTTAAAGGGGGATGTTAACTGTTAACTCTTCCTGTTTTGCCTTGTACTGGCCTGCATTTGCTCACTGCACTTGGCAACATGATCATAGGTATATTCTGGCAAAGTAAGTGCTTCCAGACCTTCCAAGAAACCAGGTCAAGCCCTAATTTTCTGAACAGAAATGGTGGAAGTATGCTGGCTTTTGCTGGAGTACAAAGTGCTAAGGCCAAAGTATCACATGCTGCAATCTTATTCTGAACAATTGCTCCATTTATTGTCTTCAAAATGCTGATCCATATTACTGATATAGCTTTAACATATTACCATTGCAAATTAGATCTTTCATATCTTTATGAAAAATTACCCAGTAAGAATAATCTGTCAATATTGTGTATTTAAATTAACTTGATAAAAAGTATATCTAAAATTAACCCTTATGATCCAGACAACATGACCATCACATCATGAAAAAATTGGCTAGAGGGGCATGTGACATCAACATGCTGTAAAAGGAAAATTTGGGTGAGGGCTGATGTGACATGACCTTGCTGTCACTCATGCATATTTTGGCTGAAGGCCAGCATGATGGGAAAGACTTGCCACAAATGCACAAAGCTCTTGGAGAATGATTAAGACATTTTTGGCATTTTGGAAGGGGCTATTTCCATGCTCGAAATCCAATTCTTGATCGCTGTGACTGGTGGCACAAGTTGTATTACAGAAAACTGAATA
>NC_091579.1:24889999-24899999 GCF_042767895.1 Penaeus vannamei
CAGGAGATGAATCTTTCATTCTCTTTGTTCCTTCATCAATTTGACTTGAAAGGTTACTTTTCTCTTCACCAATGCTATGCCGGTCTTCCCTTTCACTTCTCCTCCTGCTTCTAGAAGATCCATGAGGTTCGTGAGGACTAGGGGACCTTCTTCCAGACCTTGAGGAATGTCTATCCTGTTTGATATCTACTTCTGCACCTCTCTTTGACTTTAAATTGTACTTTCTGTCTTCAGAACGTTCAGGACTGGAGGGTAGAGATCTACCACTCCTGGGTCGACCTATTTGGGATTCTGTTTTGGAAGATATTGTGATCTGAATGGATGGACCTCTCCGTTTGGCCTCTCTTAATTCCAGGCGATCCCACTCCGGGGTTGGACTTCTCTCTTCAACTTCTTTCTGCTTTTGAGTATCAAGATACACTTTACGTGTTGTTAAACCTCTACCCGAGAAAATGGCATTTTCTGCACGCTTTAGGATATCAACAGTGACTTTCCTCTCCTCCTCTGGTGCTTTGTTCTCAACTAATCCTTTTGGTGTCAGGGAGAGATCCTCATCTCTCTCCCACTTCGATAATTGTGGAAGAGGAAGAGGCGTGGCAACACCTTCTCCTGGAGCACCTTCGGCCTCAGGAGTCATCTCCTGTGAGGGTATTTCATTTGAATCCTTCTCAGTGACAGAGACTTCATCTACATCATTTGGTTGTTCGTTTGGTAGTTCAGCTTCTACATAGGATGACTTTTCTACATTATCTTCTGTTGGATTTTCATCCCTCTCCTCCTTTTCATCTTCTGGTGCTATTTCCTTGGACTTCCTGTTCTTTTTATCCCTTTTTCTCTTTTTCTTTTTCTCTTCTCCTTCTTCCCCTGATATTTCTCCCTGAGATGCTTCAGTTGATGCCTGAGAAGCTCTACGTTTCTCTTTTTTCTTCTTTTTCTTGTCATGTCTCTTCTTTTCAGCTTTGGTCATGCCTTCTGCATCTCTCTCATCCTTTTCCTTACCATCCAGTTCCTCATCCCTATTTTTGTTTTTCTTCCTTTCCTCTCTCTCATCAGAAGCATGTGCTCTAATTTCCTCCTTCTCCAGTGACTTACTCTTCTCCCGATCTAATCTGCCTCTTTCAAAATCTTTTTCCTTTTCGGGCTTGGCATCACTTCTGTCCCACCTTGATGTTCTACCAGCCCTTTCCATCTCTCGATCTCTCCTTCCATCTCTATCTCTTCTGCTGTCATCTCTGCCTGATCGATCATCCTTCCTGTCAATATCTCTGTCTCTCTTTTGTGAATCTCTTTCCCTTTTATCACTATCCTTGTCCTTTCTTTCACTATCCCTGTCTCTCCTGTCTTTGTCTCTTGATCTTCTCTCTACATCTCTCTCTCTTCGGTCTTCCCTGTCCCTCTTGTAAGTATCTTTTCTATCCATATCTCTATCCTTTTTATCACTATCTCTGTCCTTCCTATCAAACTCCCTGTCTTTTCTATCAATATCTTTATCTTTTCTGTCAGAATCTCTGTCTCGTCTATCACTATCCCTGTCCCTTCTATCTGGATCTCGATCACGGTCCCGATCTCTTCTGTCTCTTCCTGGTGACTTTCTGTGACTCTTACTTTGTAGTGGGTCACGTGACCTACTCCTATAAGCCCTTGCGTCATCTTGGCTTGGAGTGATTCTCTGCCCAGGAGCTTCTCTATGCCTTGAACTAGACTTCAGTTTAGCATCACGATCCTCAAGCCTTTTTGAGTCATGACGACCACTGTGCTTTCCCTCCTCTCCATCCTTCCTAATACTGTCTGGATCTCTTCGCACGTCTCCATCTTTCCTTGGGAATCTTTTGTGATCTTCATATCTGTCAATTTCTGGTGGTCTCCTGGCATCATCATGGTCATCCACATGACCTCTTCTGCCATCTGGATATCTCCGTCTCTCCTCCTCCTCCTCAAATCGCTTCCTATTTTCCTCAGGATATCTTCTCCATTCGTCCTCATCATACAGTTTCCTGCCTATATCATCTTCATGCCTTCTGTCTATGACATCCCTCTCCCTCCTTGACCTCACATCATCAAACTCTCTAGCTGGATCTCGTACATCTCCGTATCGTCTCCCACCTCTATCATTTCTCCCCATTTCCATATCATATCCCCTTCGGACATCATCTCTCTCCCACGTTGAAGCAGCTAACAAGCCTCGCCGGTCATCAAGGGGTGGCTGATGACGATCGTAGGGATGCCTTGTGTCCTGAGTGCGCTGGTCAAAGCTGTAATCATCTCCTTGTCTGAATCCTCCACGACCACGACGCCCTCTGTTTCCTTGACCCCTCATGTTGAGGTACTCTGGGTTGAAAGCATCATGACCCGGATGATCATATCTGAAAAAATAAAATTATGGTTGTTTAGCTAGGACTTTCAGTAAGTAAATTACAAGACTATTGGGAAACTATTCCCCCTGAGTGGTCATAAAACAAAATACAAAACTATTGAAAACTATTCCTACTGTCTTAAAATGTAATAATAAAACTATTAGAGAATTATTCCTACTGTATTGTTATAAAAATAAATATCAAAACTTTTACCTATTCTGAGGATCCCAATGAGCTGTATTTCCATGGTATGGGTGGTATTCCTCCCCTGGCATCACATGTCCACTACCAGCATAATGATCATATTCATTCCTGCTCCCATAATCTATTGCTGCCCTGAAATGTCATTGAAAATTTCTTGTTTAAAATTTACTACTTTCATAAAGGTTCCATTAAAAAAACTAATACCAAAATATATATATATTTTTTTTTTTCTCTCTCTCTAAAATGCAATAATTTTTTCATCTAATCTTTTATTGTATGATACTCTAATTTTCAACTTCCATCCTCAACATCACCTTAGTTCAAGATGCACAATCTCAAAAAGACCCACCTAGCTGGTGACCTTGTGTCAGACAACAGAGGTCGCACTTGAAGGGGAGAAGACTTCATTCTGCGACTTGGGCTTGGAGTCCTGGCAAAGGAAGAGAAATTGAAGAATCCAGTATATCCCCTTAAAGAAAGGCATGCCTATAGCCTTCACGATGTAATGACGTAATGACGTATGCTGTGTCAAAATTCACTGTAACAGCACAGCCCCTGCCAGAAAGGCTAGACTGTTGCATAATGACTGTTACAGAAAATTCTGGCCAAGTCACGGTAAGTATACAAGTTTTATTTTTCTGATAATAGACACATAAAATAACAACAAGAAATGTATTTGTAGATATATCTATCTATTTATCTATATATACACCTCTATCTTACCTGCTTAAAGTCAATGACTGATTTGACACTGATCTCTCTTTGGTAAATGATGGAGACCGTGGAGAACGATAAGACATGGGTCTGCGAGGTGGTGTTCTGCTCCATCTGCGTCTGCCAGGTGATCTTGGAGACCTCCCAGATCCAACACCAAGGCGACTTCTTGACCTAGAACGGGAACGTGACCTGGACCAAGAACGCTGACGTGGTGACCTTGGCCTATAACGAGGTGGAGTTCTGAAAGGAATGGTAGAGTAAAATATTAAATCTGTAAAATACCAAAAGTTACTGATGAAAAAATAGTACAAATCACACACAAAGTCCTATAACACTATGGGAGATCCTACCTTGAACGAGATCTTGATCTGCTCATGCGATACTTCCGAGCATCTTTCTCCCTAAGATGTCTTTCAAAGGCTGCAAGAGGGTCATCAATAACTCTGCAAGCAATGAATAAATTGTTAGGATTATATTGGAATTTAATGCTTGGATTATCAACCCCTACTTTTTCTGTTTTCCATCTTGATACCAAACTTACATCAAATCAATGGTGGTGAAATATAACTGAGTGGACAAAAACATACCATAAACCATGAGAAACAACATCATAGAATGGTTACTTACTCCATTTCCCTAAAAGGAGGAACATGACTTGGATAGCCTGAAGGGTTTGTCACAATGGCTGGAGGAGGTACTCTGCCAAGGAAATAAGTTATTGGTTCATTAAATTAAACACAATGAATTACTAGTGATCTTTCAGCAATTAGAAATTAAATTCTAATTACTGAAAACAAATACCAACACATTTAAGAGATCTACCTCTGCACTCACTCCAACAGTATACTGATAAACACACATTAACTTTTCACTCATTTTCTCTCTCTCTCTGTCTCTCATATCAATTCCCTCACTCTCACTTATTCATCTATTCACTCTCACAGAAGGGAAAATGAGAGGAATGGAGAGGAGGAAGAGGGAAATGAAAGGGGAGGTAGAAGGGAATGGAAGGGAAGGTAAAGGGGAACAGAAGGGGAGGTAGTGGGAAATGGAAGGGCATATGAAGGGGGGAGGTAGAGAGGAATGGAGAACAGGAGGAGAATGGAAGGGGAAAGAATTGAAAGGAAGATGTGGGTTATAGAGGGAAGGAGAAAATGGAAATGGGGAAAAGGAAAGACAAAAGAGAAAGGAAGATTGAAGAAACATGACAGACAGACTACAATTATAAAAAACATTAATTTCCTAATATCACTTTAGAAACTGTATGAAAAAGCCTTTTCTAGAGCCTGTTTGTTTTTTCCTATGTTTTAATGTCATTATCACAATCATTAACAAAACATTCATAAAATAAGTCAGTCTTAAAATAAATATTAATACTTTCATTCTAAATTTACCATGATAATATGCAGGTTTCTTAATCATGAATACCTTTTCATACAATCCACAATATAAAATTTTCAAATTACTACAGATGCCTTAGAAATATACAATAAAAAAAAAAAAAATACTTTGCTATGATACACACTTCTACAGTGCTAAAAACACACAATCACACTTTTAAAATAACAAATCTTAAAAGAAAAAAAAAAAAAGAAAAAAAAAAGAGACCAAGGTGCAGAGACGAAGAAGTTACGTATCCTCTAATTCAAGATGCCTATTTAGAGAAACTAACACAAAAAATAAAAGCTGTTGGTGATTTAAGCAAGTGTACATGCTGGGAGGTTTGCCATATTCTTAACAGGGAATATATTAGAAATCTAATCAAGAAAAGAAAAATGTATGTATAACAAAATAATAACCACTATTTAGGACAAGAGAACAACTAGAAATAAAAAAGAAACAGTAAATAGAACATAAATGTTACATGAAACACTTAAAACAAAAAGACTAGCAGAGTTGTGCACATCAACCCGGAAGCACAACTCACGAGAGGTCTGGCGAGCCTACGAGACGGGACGGAGGCAATGGCTGATCCCGAATAATTGCTGAGTGACTTGAGGACACCACAGAGGAAGAAGGAAGCGCAGTACCCATTCCCGTTGGGTATAGCCCACTATGTGTAAAAATTGGTGTTGAGTCAATGCACCTTGTTCTGCTCTTGGCTTACATGGCCTATCCTTATGCAAGCACTTTTCATTTACAAATATATGTCCATATATACATATATATATATATACATATATATATGTGAGCAGGCATACATACTGTATACTGCGATTTGTTATTAGTTATTCAGACATATCTTAGGTCTTCTGGTTAAAGAATCATAAACCTATTGCATAAACGATAACATAATATACATATCAAAGCAATATCCCCACAAAAACAATCTTATGAAATTGCTGGTACAAAATTTTTGTCTAATACTGTAAATAACATCATACTAGCTTTAACTACCAAATACCCCAAAAAGAAAGTTGTATTTGAGTACCTACCCAGGCTGGTAAGGATGGTATGGGTTTCCAGCAATAACTGGTTGAGTTGGAGGAGCTGTAATCAAGAGGAGAAATTTCATCAAATTTTCTTTATCCATTTATTTGAATAATTAAGATTTTCATATTTACAAGCATATAATAAATATACCACATTAAACAAAGGGTGCTTGCTCTCTGATTTTTCAAAATAAAATTTTTTGAAGTGATATGGATATCTACAATAAAAAAATAGATGCACCAAACTCTCAAGTATTTCATATCTATAGTAATCTCTTAATATAGTGTACCTGTGGTTGTATATGTTGCAGGTGGGACAGGGTAAAATGGATCCTTTGGTGGGGACTGTATAAAGCCACCTGGAGGAGGAACAAGGGGGTTGAATGATGGAACAATATTGTCATATAACCCCCCAGAGGTATCAGTTTCTTTCTCAATACTTTTGCTCCTACTTCTGCTTCTCGTTTTACTCCTGCTCCTCTGAATGTCAGTTTGTTGACCACTAATGGCCCAGAGATCATCACCTTCCCCAATCATATCTCCATCCTTGGAACTATTTCTTGCATCATGAATCATCTCTCGCTCAGGGACTCTCTCATCTGAAGACTTCCCATCTTGGCTCCTGTGAGAATGTCTCCTGTTACTTCTCTTCTTACTTTCCTTTCCTTCCCTTTCATCATCGGAATCATGTCTACTGGACTTCTTCTTGCTCTTCTTCTTCTTTGATTTTTTCTGCTTTCCCTCAAATTCAGTTCCTAACTCATCTGGCAAGCCCTGGCCATCATCTCCTTGATCAACATCACCTTCCTGCTGTTGCTGTTCTTGTGGAGGGACTGGATCTTCTTCCAAATTATCTTTAGCTTTGCTAATATTATCATCATCCAACTGATTCTCTGGCTCAGGAGATGGCTCCACTCTCAAAGCCTCTTCTCGGTTTTCCTTATCCGAGTCAGCTCCTCCATTCTCCATTATCCCATCAGCACTCTTTGGCCGTGGTGGGCTGACTGGTGGAGTGGCTGTGGATGACAAATTTTCAGTGATCTTAGGCTCCAAGGGACTTGCAGGGGCAGCAGGACTTCTTGGGGGTGTTGGTGTATTAATTTTAGGAAGCATGTACGGAGGAATGGAACACAAAGGTTCTGTTGCACCTGATTGTCGGTCCAATTTCTTATCTGTTATGAACCTGTAAAAAAACAAGAAATATTATTGAAAACAAAAACTGAAATAGCAACTGTGCACTCACACTAAATAACAGTTATTATCTACTTTGTATCAACAGCACTACTGATGAGGTTCACTGCTTAATATCAATAATGTAGAGGCAGTTCTTGGAGAAAACAATTCATATACATCTTTAAAAACAGCAACAAAAATTGTAAGATGGTGTTAAAGAATCTTTATATATCATCATTTCAAATACATACTATGAACTACATTACTTCAGGAGAAAATAAGAATACGTAAAAATCTTACCATCCATTCTGATAATGTAAGGCTTTCACTCGAAGGTAACGATTGGGAATGAGTGTGTCTGGACCAACACCCTCTTTCTGGCATGAAGGACATTCATGTTCTTCTGATTCCAGGAGATGGTTACGGATACCTGGGTAATTGATTATGGATAGTTATATAATACTGCACAGCAACAATGAACAAGTATTTCCACAAGTATAAATCAAAAGAACTATTCATTATCAAATGTATGCCCTAATTACAACAACCAGTTCTACTTACAGTCATCACAGAATGCATTAGCACAGCAAGGGATCAAGACAGCATCCCTCAAGACCTCCTTGCACAAATTACAAATGATTTCTGGTGGTGGTGGAGGTCGGTTGGTGGGAGGCATCATCTGTTCTGTGTTTTCTGTACTGTTGTCCCTGTGGAGAAAAATGAAAACTTTATTCTAACATTTACAGTTAAACAAATAGTGTTGCACTACATTTGGTTGTTTCATATTTCCCTCTTTTTTATTCTAAAATAAAATTTAGAAATCTCTGCACCCTACTTTCAAACCATATAGCATCTTCTATCTTTATATAAATTCACAAGCATAATAAAATTTTAATCAATGATTCTTCAAAAGACATTGATTCTATGCTCCCATTCTAACTGTAAACTATAATACATTCAGAGTTGTCATCCAAGCATTTAAAAACATTAACATTATGATTACTAGAATAACACATGTGGTTACTTACATATCCATGAGGCGCACAAATTTCCCTGAAGCATTGATCATAACACCAGGTGCATTAGGGTCATTCACCTCAACCAGGAATTTGGACGGAATGCCAGTACTCTTCCGCAAGTCTTGCTGTTTTGCAAAAAAGGGGGGAAAAAATTAAATAAATACATAAAAATACTTAACATACAGAACATTACTACTTCATATCTCTAAACTTCAACCTGAAACTCACATCTTTGCATATATCTAATTACAGACAAAAAGAATATCATAGCAGTGCCTATAAACCTATTTCATATACTACAACCTCAAGAATAACTTTATGCTCACATGGCTAAGTGGGCACATATTGACCCAGTGTCCACCCTGATGGCACTTGAAGCACTTGTAGTCTAGCGGCACCTGACCCATCATTTTGCTGACACGAAGTTTTACATATCTGCAAGGGGCAAAATAATCAATTTTATTTGCTGTTTAATGCAGTATCTGATTGCAGTTATAAAACCCATGTATGTGTTAATCAAAATTAGTATCAGAATGTAACTAAAAGGTATTCCCAAGAAATTTCACAGCATTACTATAAACAGAAGTTCGGGTTTCTTACTTTGATGGATGGTATGCCATTGTTGACTGCGCAACCATTGCATTAATTTTGTCATCTTCACTGCCGTCCATCCGTGTTAGATCTGTGACCTGGAATATCACATATTAGTTAGTGAATTCTCTACTAAAAGCATACTGCAATGTAAAACCTGTTGAGCTTGCATCTATATCTGATGGATAAATATCTTGGTCTCATATACTACATGAGTAAAATTCCAAACTATAACTAAGACCTTATCCATAACTAATGTTTATCTTATATGAAGTTACTTAAAACAAGGAAAAGTCAAACGCAAATAAAAGAAAATATGAACACATACAGAAAAACAAATTCAAGCTAACCTCCTTGATCTTTCTGTCTATTTCGGCAGCTTCAGCAGCATCTTCTGTCTGTTGGTAGAAGACAACCTGTAGAACACTTGCCTCCCCACTCCTTGGCCTCCATTATTTGTCTGATTTAGCATTCTTTTCTTTTATCAGCGTATCTTTGCTATTTCCCCATCCTCCCTTCCTTCCCAACGGCTTTGTTACAACCCTTTTAGTCCATATATACTTTATATTCAATTCTTGGTCTTATCTTTTAAAATTATTTTGTGAGTTTTTTTTCTCTTTTGTATGGTGGTATGTCAAAATCAATAACCTAAATTCTACAGACAGTTTCATTTTTTTTCCTTTCCCCTTTCTTCCAATTATATATATATCTATAAGGAATTAATTAACTTCTGACTGTCTGTGAACAAGCACGCACACAAGCACAGACAGGTAGACGCAGAAAATCCACAAATACAAGCAAGCACACTCTTATACAGACACTCTCACACACACTAATATTCATTTATTTATTTGTGTATTTATCATTTTTGTTTATTTCTGAATTACTATTTTGTGTGTATTTCTTTTATCAATGAATAAAGTCTTTATATTATATTCTGCTGGAACATTACACATACTACATGCAACCAGATGTAACTATTACATTTCAGACATAAAAACTCAATTTCATGAATCTGCAATGTTTTAAGCATCATCTTATTTGCAAACAAAGATAATGTGCAGTTGATAAGAATGAGTTACAAGAGTGGTTTCTGAAGTCTCCAACCCATAGTTAAAACTTTTCAAGCAAGTACTGAAAATAGCATTTTACTGCAATTCAACTATATTTCCCCCCTTTGAGAATACATTTGTTACTGGGAAATCATGTAAAACAAGCTATATATTGTGTTTGATATTTCTGTTGTACTTTCCTGAAAGGGGAAGGAATTATTTGTTTTTTCTTTTGTAGTTTTATCTTCAGTAATGAAATGGGGATGACTGAAAACTACCAGACTAAAACCTTCAACCAAATATACATTAATTGCCATTACTTTGTGCATTTTCATATCACATTAATAACATGCAGTCCTTCACCTTCACACCTTTCTGATTACTGTTTTCAAATGCTTTGCTTTAGGAAATCACTTTCACATGACCAAATTTCTTGAAGGGTTGAATCTCAACCCTGT
>NC_091579.1:24912499-24914999 GCF_042767895.1 Penaeus vannamei
TGTGTGTGTGTGTGTGCATGTGTATGGGTGTGTGTGTGTGCATGTGTATGGGTGTGTGTGTGTGCATGTGTATGGGTGTGTGTGTGTGCATGTGTATGGGTGTGTGTGTGTGCATGTGTATGGGTGTGTGTGTGCATGTGTATGGGTGTGTGTGTGCATGTGTATGGGTGTGCATGTGTATGGGTGTGTGTGCATGTGTATGGGTGTGTGTGTGCATGTGTATGGGTGTGTGTGTGCATGTGTATGTGTGTGTGTGCATGTGTATGTGTCTGTGCATGTGTATGTGTGTGCATGAGTATGTGTGTGTGCATGTGTATGTGTGTATGCATGAGTATGTGTGTGTGCATGAGTATGTGTGTGTGCATGTGTATGTGTGTGTGCATGTGTATGTGTGTGTGTGTGTGTGTATGTGTGTGTGTGCATGTGCATGTGTGCATGTTTATGTGTGTGTGCATGTGTATGTGCGTGTGCATGTGTATGTGTGTGTGCATGTGTATGTGTGTGTGCATGTGTATGTGTATGTGCATGTGTATGTGTGTGTGCGTGTGTTTGCATGTATATGTGTGTATGTGTGTGTGCGTGTGTTTGCATGTATATGTGTGTATATGTGTATGTGTGTATATGTGTATGTGTGTATATGTGTATGTGTGTTTGCATGTGTATGTGTGTTTGCATGTGTATGTGTGTGTACATGTGTATGTGTGTGCATATGTATGTGTGTGTGCATGTGTGTGTGTGTGCATGTGTATGTGTGTGCATGTGTATGTGTGTGCATGTGTATGTGTGTGCATGTGTATGTGTGTGCATGTGTATGTGTGTGCATGTGTATGTGTGTGCATGTGTATGTGTGTGTGCATGTGTATGTGTGTGTGCATGTGTATGTGTGTGTGCATGTGTATGTGTATGTGTGTGCATGTGTATGTGTGTATACATGTGTATGTGTGTACATGTGTATGTGTGTGTACATATGTATGTGCATGTACATGTGTATGTGTGTATATATGTGTATGTGTGTGTACATGTGTATGTGTGTGTACATGTGTATGTGTGTGTACATGTGTATGTGTGTGTACATGTGTGTGTGCATATGTGTGTGAATGTGCATATGTGTGTGAATGTGTATGTGTGTGTGAATGTGTATGTGTGTGAATGTGTATGTGTGTGAATGTGTATGTGTGTGTGAATGTGTATGTGTGTGCATGTGTATGTGTGTGTGCATGTGTATGTGTGTGTGCATGTGTATGTGTGTGCATGTGTATGTGTGTGTGCATGTGTATGTGTGTGTGCATGTGTATGTGTGTGTGCATGTGTATGTGTGTGTGCATGTGTATGTGTGTGTGCATGTGTATGTGTGTGTGCATGTGTATGTGTGTGTGCATGTGTATGTGTGTGCATGTGTGTGTGCATGTGTGTGTGCATGTGCATGTGTATGTGTGTGTGCATGTGTGTGTGCATGTTTATGTGTGTGCATGTGTATGTGTGTGTGCATGTGTATGTGTGTGTGCATGTATATGTGTGCATGTATATGTGTGTGCATGTATATGTGTGTGCATGTATATGTGTGTGCATGTATATGTGTGTGCATGTATATGTGTGTGCATGTATATGTGTGTGCATGTATATGTGTGTGCATGTATATGTGTGTGCATGTATATGTGTGTGTGCATGTATATGTGTGTGTGCATGTGTATGTGTGTGTGCATGTGTATATGTGTGTGCATGTGTATATGTGTGTGCATGTGTATGTGTGTGCATGTGTATATGTGTGTGCATGTGTATATGTATGTGCATGTGTATATGTGTGTGCATGTGTATGTGTGTGTGCATGTGTATGTGTGTGTGTGTGCATGTGTATGTGTGTGTGCATGTGTATGTGTGTGTGCATGTGTATGTGTGTGTGCATGTGTATGTGTGTGTGCATGTGTATGTGTGTGTGCATGTGTATGTGTGTGTGCATGTGTATGTGTGTGTGCATGTGTATGTGTGTGTGCATGTGTATGTGTGTGTGCATGTGTATGTGTGTGTGCATGTGTATGTGTGTGTGCATGTGTATGTGTGTGCATGTGTATGTGTGTGTGCATGTGTATGTGTGTGTGCATGTGTATGTGCGTGTGCATGTGTATGTGCGTGTGCATGTGTATGTGTGTGCATGTGTATGTGTGTGTGTGCATGTGTATGTGTCTGTGTATGTGTATGTGTCTGTGCATGTGTGTGCATGTGTATGTGTGTGTGCATATGTGTGTGCATGTGTATGTGTGCGCATGTGTATGTGCGTGTACGTGTGTGTGCATGTGTATGTGTGTGCACGTGTGTGTGCATGTGTATATGTGTGCACGTGTGTGTGCATGTGTATGTGTGTGCACGTGTGTGTGCATGTGTATGTGTGTGCACGTGTGTGTGCATGTGTGTGTGCACGTGTGTGTGCATGTGTGTGTGCATGTGTATGTGTGTGCACGTGTGTGTGCATGTGTATGTGTGTGCACGTGTGTGCATGTGTATG
>NC_091579.1:24927499-24932499 GCF_042767895.1 Penaeus vannamei
ATTGCCACTAAAAGGTGGCTCACGTGCAGACTTCCACTGAATAGTGGATTTAGCATGGGGCCCTAAAACTACAGACTGACAAGCAGGACTGTGGGCACACAAGGGGTCAGTGGTAGCTTTCTCGTCGAGCAATCTTGCCAACCTGCATTCAAATCCTTCACTGCCAGTGAATGGTAACCCTGGCCATTCCTTGTACAGATGGGGGTAACTTAGAAGCAAATATACACAGACAGCCAAGAATAACCATTCTTATAAATGGAATAAAACTTAATTATAAATTAATTACATTAATTAATTTGAGAAGTAGGGAAATTAATTAAGTAAAGGACCATGTGTCCTCTGACATTTCTCACCCATCAGTCTTCTGCAATAAGATTTCTATCCTATCAAATACTACTATTAGTATTAATACTAATATATCAATATTACATTAATACTTCCATTTTATTTGTAAAATATTCAATATTCAATTCTATCTGTAAAGTAAAAAATAAAAAAAAAATAAAAAAAAAATTAAAAAAAACGTCTTTGGTCACTACTTGTGATGAATTGTACATATCTATTTTGGTACAAAATTATATTCATCTATTTTGTAAAAAAATAAAAAAATAAATAAAAATAATAATAATAATAATAATAAAATAAAATAATAATAATAATAATAATAATAATGATAATATTGCAATACATTTTACTTAATACACTGCAAAAATGTATTTACACCTACCAGTTGTTTTACTTTGCTTTTAATCTAATCTCTACATTATACACAATATTTTCCTAATCTACATATAAAACAAAGATATGGTGTGAATGTGGTGTGTTGTGGTGTGTTGTGTGTGGTGTGGTATGATGTGTGCATGGTGTGTTTTGTATTTGGTGTGTGCACCTGGTGTGATGTGTGCCTTGTGTGTGTTTTGTATTTGGTGTGTGCACCTGGTGTGGTGTGTGCCTGGTGTGTGTTTTGTATTTGCTGTGATGTGTACCTGGTGTGTTTTGTATTTGGTGTGATGTGTGCAAGGTTGTGTTTTGTATTTGGTGTGATGTGTGCATTGTGTGTTTCTTATTTGTTGTGATGTGTGTGTGTGTGTGTGTGTGTGTGTGTGTGTGTGTGTGTGTGTGTGTGTGTGTGTGTGTGTGTGTGTGTGTGTGTGTGTGTGTGTGTGTGTGTGTGTGTGTGTGTGTGTGTGCGCGCGTGTGTGTGTGTGTGTGTGTGCGCGCGTGTGTGTGTGTGTGTGTGTGCGTGTGTATGAGCGCGTGTGTGTGTATGTGCATGTGTGTGTGTGTGTGGGGGGGGTATGTGGGGTGTGTGTGTGTGTGGGGTGTGTGTGTGTGTGGGGTGTGTGTGTGTGTGGGGGGGGGGGCCTGTGTGTGTGTGTGGGGTGTGTGTGTGTGTGTGGGGTGTGTGTGTGTGTGTGGGGTGTGTGTGTGTGTGTGGGGTGTGTGTGTGTGTGTGGGGTGTGTGTGTGTGTGTGTGGGGTGTGTGTGTGTGGGGTGTGTGGGGTGTGTGTGTGTGGGGTGTGTGTGTGTGTGTGTGGGGTGTGTGTGTGTGTGTGTAGGGGGTGTGTGGGGTGTGTGTGTGTGTGGGGGGGGGGGGGTGAGTGGGAGGGGGGGTGAAATAAAACACACATCAAAAGAAAGTGCAGCTAGCAGCATGGGGGTTGGGCCTGAAGTGAGGTGGGGTTAAGTTTATGGGAAATGGATAGGGTTAACCAAGCCCGTCAACCAACCTCGACAATGATTTCACAGTGCAACGAGGTTCCGAGAACAGATGATAGACAATACTTATCAGTTCATGACAGGGTTCAATGTATATGTGCCTATGTATGTAAATACTAATAAAAATACACATCACCAATTTCTTTCAGACCGACTTCTACACTAACAAAAAGCTTCAAATATTGAGTCAGAAGTAGTAAAGAAATGTGAGCAATAGTAGCTGAACATGAGTTTACAACTGCATTCCTATCGCTTCCTCTACTTGTTTAAAAACTGATGAATAAAGCACCTAAAATTGAGGTTGGGGTTTGAGAAACTTCCTCATAAAATCAGGAACTAGTTCATTAATTTATTCATGTCAATTCTCATAGCAAATTTTATTTTTAGAGAAAAAAAGGTACTCAACTCCAATTGAAATACTACCGATGCAGGCTTTATTTCATTTCAATTATTTACTTCATCCATTGAAAAATTGTGCTATAAGAATGAGGAGTTTTATGCTCTATCATTTCCAATACAAAAATCTCAAGTATTCACAAATAGCTACTACTTCCATAAAATGTTCCATGATGTAAACTTTGACTCTCAGTTAAATGCATCAACACATCATGCTCCATGCTTTTGTATGAAGATAAAGCAGATTTTGTAAAAGCAAGGTGAGAACATGGCTGGAGCCATATAATCATCTGATTGAGCACAATCAAAAATAAATACTGGAAAAAATTTACTGTCAAATTATTTCAGACAGTTTCTACAAAATACACGAGAAGTACTCACCATTCTAACTCACAGTAGTTTTACATTCAGTACCAAGTAAATCCGGTGATTTTAGAAGAGAGTCTTGAAGGTAAATGTCACATTCAATAGAGATAAGCAACATGCTTAAGTGTTTGCTGCCAGGCAAAGTATTTCATATTACTAATATTTGTGAGAGCAAAAAAAAAATACTGCAAAATTACTAATATTTGTGAGCAAAAAAAATTACTGCACAAGTCCTTGCGGAATAAAGAAAAAAAAAAGAAGAAAAAAAAATCAATTATATATATATATGAAACATTATGAAAACGTGTATAGTAAAGTTGGCTGCCATTTGTTCTAATCAATAAAACATTTGGAACAAATCTGATGTGTGCTCTGGTATCACCATTTACTTTTGTCCTTTTGCTCAAACCTTGTTAAAAGTAATAAATTTTTAACAATGAAATATTTATGTCTTACACCACAGATAAGCCTTCTCCGAGTTCTGAAAAATGTGATAGGCACTATGCAAATATTGTTTCTATCTCAGCTGAAACTCTTAAATTTCCATTATGCTAAAATTATTCATTTCAATTTCCAAATTGCAATTTCCTTCAAAACCTCAATAGTTGTAACTACCATTAAATTCCATTCAGTTCAAAAACTTTTAATTTTCAATCAATATATCCACTAGAATCTTACAACTATAACCTCCTAATTTAAGACCAATGACAAATGAGATGTAAAAGGAAGTGGGTTCTTTGGCTTTCCTCTTCACAGTAAAAGAAAAGAGAGAGACGCTGCCAAACAGATGAACAGACACAAAAATAATCAATTTGTTTTATAGAACACAAAAAATCTGATGACAATACAAAAATAATAAGGCTGACACTACTGATATTATAACATGCCAAAAAGAAGCCAAGAATTTGCCTTCATTTTCTGAAACTGAAAAGAGCTATCAAAATTGATAATGAACAAAACTTGCCTTACCTTTTCTTTTTTGAATCAAAAACAAGAGTGTGACAGCTGTACCTGCACAAATGTACTTCAAAAATGGAAACTGAAAATTCTAATGCTACCAATCTAAGGCAAGGAATACAGGAACTTAACAGCAACTATGCTTAGTTCACATACATAGTCTTCAGTCTCCAGGCTATTCTTAGTGGCATGTCTTCTTTATCATATGGCAAATGCTGCTTCCAAACAAATCTTTAAGATAGTCTGTCACCAAACAATAAATTAATTTTTGGTTCAAATGCTGCAATATGCAACAGCCACCACTATGCCCATTTTTATTTTCCACTCTGAGAATATCCATTAACACTGACAAAATATAGACTTAATATAGCTGGGAACCTTAAAGCTACACAAGGGGAGATATTTATTAATACTAGTAGCTGAGTTAACAAGAAAAATAATGCTGAAATAAAAAAAATATTGACAATGAATTATTAACTGCCATCTGAATATTACATCCACCATCACCTTAATAAACATCCGGCACCTGTCTTCACAAATGTCAAGCAGAGTAGCTCTTTGAACCCAAAGATAACAATAAAAATACACAATAAAATATTTGCTGATACTAAATATTCAGAAACAAGTTTTCTATACAACACGGTTTTTGGTAACATCAATTGATGTTACTGTAAAGGGTATTATACAGAACTTTAAACTTCCCTTCACAAATAATATGAATAACAACGAAGATCACTTTCTAATCACTTTCTCTAGAAGGCATGACACCAACACATTCATGTATCAAATGTGTCATTCAAGATTTCCTTACTTTTATATTATATATATATGTGTGTGAGGGTGTACATTATATATATAAATATATATACATATATATATATATATATATATATATATATATATATATATATATATATATATATATATATATATATATATACATATATATATATATATACATATATATATATATATAAATATATAATAAATATACAAATATATAATAGATATATATATAAATATATAAGATATATATATAAATATATAATAGATATATAAATATATATATATATATATATATATATATATATATATATAAATATATAATATATATATATATATATATATATTATATATAATATATATATATTATATATATAATATATATATATTATATATATAATATATATATATTGTAAATATAAATATATTATATATATATCATATATATATATATTACATATATATTATATATATTATACATATATATATATATATTACATATATATATATATACATATATATATATATACATATATATATATATACATATATATATATATATAAATATATAATAAATATACAAATATATAATAGATATATATATAAATATATAAGATATATATATAAATATATAATAGATATATAAATATATATATATATATATATATATATATATATATATATATATATATTTATATATCTATTATATATTTATATATATATATTATATATTTATATATATATATAATATATATATATATATATTATATATATATATC